>NW_020955209.1:2047245-2074359 GCF_003031625.1 Empidonax traillii
TTTTTTTCTCCATGCAGGTAATGTTTCAGACCTGTTTGGTTCCTGGGAAACACTATTGCTGTCCATCTTCTCTGACATAAAGGTTCCGGTCATGCCTTCTCAGATCATTCACTGCAACTTTTTCAGCCAGTTTCTTGTGTATTGGTACAATTTGTTCAGCATCTTCCCTCCCAGTTTCTGCAGTTGAAACAGTGTTATGAGGCTAGGCAGCAGAAGTCCTCTGGCAGCCTTCATTCCACATCAGGTTTTTGACTTTTGCAACTTTCTGATTTCCTTGTGCTGTTGGTATTTTTAGCTTTTTTAATCCTCACTGCTGTCCTGCTCAGTTAGTAACCTCCAAGCTTGCCAAAGATTCTTTGGCCTTCCCTGTCCCCGGAAAAGCTGCTGGTTCTCAGCCATCTGGTTACTGGTTCCTTATTCATTTATTTTGAACTTGTTCCAGCTTCTGCTGCCCCTAAAAAATTTTACCTCCAGTCTCAGGCCATCTCCCAAGCCTTTCAGCAAAGCCTTCAGATGTTGCTTTAATCCCTTCTGCAAGGTCTCATGCTCTTTTCTCGGGTCTTTAGACCTCATTTTAGTCACTTGTGATAGCCTCCATTTCTGCAGGTTTTGTTCATAGAATTCCACAGGAAGTCTCAGTGCATGGCAGAGCACAGCATTCCTGTTTTCCTTTCTCTACTGGAAACAGCTCATTTGATATAACTTAGAATTGCATTTGCCTACTTGGCAAGCCTGTAACATAGCATCTCATGGTCAGAATGTGGTAAGTAACAGAAGGAGGTACTTTATTTCCCCCTTTTGCTTTTCTGTGTAATGAACTTCTGGCTTCAAGCAGGATTCCGATTCATCTTTAAGGACATTTTGCATGATTACAAACTACTTTCATTTTATTTGTAAAGGCCAACATCTCTTCCTGCTGAATATTCCCATCCTTCACTTTATAGCTGATGCTGCCATGTTTATTTATTAAAATAAACCCAGTTATTTATTAAAAATATAAATCTTCTTGAGAAATTCCAGGAGTGAAATTCCATTTGAGCATAGCCAACTCTCTCGTCTTCTCTAGAGAGCTTCTTTTCCACCTCGTAGCTCTCCAGTGACCCTTCAGTCTCCTACTAGATGCTGTGTGCTGTAGTCCCCTCAAAAATGCTTTTGGTTTAGCTACAGCACTCAATTTCAAGTTTGAGCCTGACTCAGATGAAGCTGTTTTCCAGATCTGCTTTATACTTCAAGGAGCAAGCATGTTCAGGGCACAGTTCATCTTGTCTTGACATGGGAGTCTGAAACAGGTCAAAAGAGTAAGATCTGCAAGTGCTCCTCTACCCCTCTTGAATAGAAAAAGACATTCACAATGCTAAAACAGGAGCAGACGACTAAAGTTAAGTGGAATTGTCTACCTTCTAGAAACTTGTACAGCCTCTGAAATACCTTCCAGGATGTTTTTAGGGAAGATGGTAGGGGAGAAACTGCACAAGCAGCTAAAACCAGCCTCCTGGACATCCAGAAAACTTCCTACAGTTTTGACTGGACTTCTTTTACATGTCTCCTGTACTGATTCCTCCCTGTGCCATTTTAAGAAATTTGAGTGAATTAAAAAAACCTCAAAGTCACTTTTTCATTTCTCACTTAGAAGTGGTACTATTTTAAATATAGTTAAAAAGTAATACTAGTGTGCACCTTTTACCAGCCTTCTCAAAGCTGTATTAACTGTGAATTCATTTTAAAATTGTGTTTGCAGTTATTTGTGTTTGCTTTTCTCCCAGTCACAGCTGCCACGGGGAAAAAAGAAATCACATGAAAAATCCGGTGAAGTTCCATACCAAGGATACAAATTTGGACTGCAACTCTAGAATTATCATCTGAGAAAAAAAAAAAAACAAACATCTGTAAGTCATCATTTCTCATGCTTGGTATGCTTCTCGTGCTCGGTATGCTTGGTAGCATTACAGCTATTGCTACATAGCTGTAGAATTTTCTCCCACACTTTAGGTCTGATCCTGCCCATACTCCCAGCAACACCTCCATTAGTAATACACTGATTATCAGGGGCTTTGTCCAAGTTCAGTACTGGGGGCTGTTCAATATTGCCAGAAAATTTGTTTCAGGAGTGCTGAAGGTAACACCAACACCGGCTCTCCATCCTCAAAGGCATTTTTAATATGGAGGATACAGTGATACAAAAATATGTCTAAGCAACAAAACTGCCCTATCCAGAATAATATCCAAAGACTCCCAGAGACGCCACCTTAAATTTAGGAACCTGCCTCTATTTGGGAGCCCAAAACTCTCAAAGCCACAGGACTGCTACTAGAAGACAAAAGGCAGTAGGAAAACATATAAAAATCCAATGTAACTCTTGAATAGCCTCTGCTGCTCCATAATAAGAGAATAATAGTGTGTGACCCTCTTATAGCACTCTATCTGGGGATCTCAGTGGCTACACAATGGATGAGTTAGTTTGTCTCTTAGCCTAAAATAGAAAAATGTCCAAAACAGAGCTGTGGGAACACAGTATCTCTCCAGTTCAAATTACAAGTCTTTGAGAGCTCTTCAAGGCATGGAGAAAGCCTTACTCATGGAGTATACCTTGTTCCATCTCCCTGTAAACCATCTCCATGGTTTAACTCCAGCTGGCAACTAGTACCATGTAGCCACTCACTCACACACGCCCTGCTGTGGATGGGGAAAAGAGTAGGAAAAAAAAGAAAAACCGATAGGCTAAGAACAGTTTAATAATGGATATAAAATAATAATACTAATATAAAAATTATAACAATAAAAGTAATGAAAAGAGAGACAACAAAAAGGAGAGATATAAACCCCAAGAGAGGCACATTATTCTCAACACAATTGCTCTCCACTCACTGACCAATGCCCAGCCTGTCCCTGAAACATGATCAGACCCAGACAACTCCCTCCAATTTATATACTGAGCACGATGGTCTGTGGTATGGAATATTCTTTTGGCTAGTTTGGGTAGTTTACAGCATTCCTGGCTACTCTCCCTCCTGGCTTCTTGTGTGCCTTCTCATTGGCAGAGCATGAGAAACTGAAAAGTCCTTGACTTTGGGTAAGCACTACTTAGCAACAACTAAAACATCGGCGCGATATCAACATTGCTCTCATACTGAATCCAAACCACACCACTGTACCAGGAAGAAAACTAACTCTATCCCAGCTGAAACCAGGGCGCTCTCCTTTGGCACCACAAGGACGCAGAAAAGCTGAGCGTTGCATGGAGCATATCAGAAGCAGCTTGGCATTTCTTTGCTACTGTTTCTGGGCTGGTACTTGCTTTCAATGCTTGCAATTTTGTGTACTAAAAATACTAAGTAAACTTGACTTATTTTATAAGAGAGGTTGAATGGGAGGCTGTATATAAGGTACTATCTAATGCACTGAACAGAAAGATAGAGGTAATAAGGCATATGTGTGCCCTCTGTATGTTAAAACTTGCTTTTTCTTGGCATTTCACACTCAAATTCTGTTTGACAGAGAAATTCATGCTAACACAAAGAAGCTTTTCACCAGAATTTGAGGTGCAAGAATATGTACAAGATTTTTTCAGTAACTCATTTGTTTTAGCGGCCTGGAATAGTGCATAATTTATCCTGAACACCAGTCAACTAAAGTATTACTCATCCAATAGCTTTATTTTTAAAATCTTTCTAAGACATTTTCTACCAAGTGCTGCATAGGGTATAGTCCTCTAGACATCCAAACAGCTCTTGACTGCACATTTTTAAAACCCTCAAACCGATGGCTCCAGGCAATGAGTTCCAGGACATTAGAGCTAGGACACTGTTTAAACATAAACATCCTAGATTGCAGTAGCCCTTGTCTTTGCCTCTCTCCCCTGGAAGGTGATGGCTTCCCATGTTCAAACAAAACACTTCTGCAAAGCTAGGTCACTTTCTTGGTAACAACACTAAACAGGCTGGACTCAGTGTAACCACTATCCTTGACACAGCTTGTTCAGCGTGTGGGGAAAAATGTCAAAACTAAACCAGTAACGACCTCCAGCCAGCCAATTCTCTCAGTAGGTTAAAAAATATACATGTTAAAATGCCAGGACTGTCTAACATTTCGCTTGAAATCCTCAATAGCAACACCCCTTTGGTACTGTAGTGGGAAAAAAAGAGTATAAAAAAAATCTAAGATCTACAAAAAGGCCCTTCAACTTTAAAGTGAATGTATTCTTGGAGAAGTGAAGGGTCTGTTGTGCAGATGGCTGTTTGCTCTCAATGCTAGAAGCAGACACTCCTCAGTGAGGAGGAAAGGGGAGTCAGATAGCGTATTACCATGCAAAAGCAGCAAGCTCTGCCTATGATGACTGCAATATTAACTCCCAGGGCTTCCTGCGGCTGAGAGGCAGCAGCGGCAGCAGCAGCAGCGAGTTTCACTTGCCCCCTGCCCCCCACCCCCAAGCTTCCAGGTTCAATAAAGATTACATCATGGAATAAGTATGCCATGTAAGCCTGAGAATCAAAGCCGTCACAATTGGCGGCTGTTTAACTGTAATGTCGCTGAAACACATACTCCCCCTATGTGCACATGCACTTTCCCCCTCACCCCTCCCAGCCCATCCCGAACCCTCCGTGGCTCCTACGATTAAGGGTAGTATTATCGGGGAGAGGAAAATCTGATCAAAACTGTCGACTGCAAACTGCCGATTTTCTATGGATTCAATAAAGGCCACCTTAACGATTTCCCTAATTAATGGATGACATCTTTGGCTGGAGGAGAGGCGCTGTATTCTACTCTGGCTTAGTCTTTGTTAACCTTCTAATTAACTTTCGTAGGTCACCCAGGTCTCCCAAACCTAAAAGTGAAGAGAGCCATTGTGCTAGAAGCAGTAAACTTACTTTTTCTGCCTGGGTACTTAAAAGGGAGAATGATTATAGGCAGGGAAAAATAACTCCATTTAAACTCTTTGTGACTGTGGAGAATGCATAGGTCTCTGCCTTAGAAAATAATTGAAACACCTTTTATACCAATATTTGCATGCATAATACACCAAATTAGCAAATATACATCTAAATTCAGCTGCAGTTGCACATTGATTAGGGATTTGGAGGGGTTTTTTTGGATCTCCTTTTTTTTTTTTTTTTTTTTTTTTGCATGTCAACTTCAGTGGGTCAACAAAAGGAATTGGATTTCTTGATCAAATTGCAACTGCAACAGCTATCAGCTTTTACATGGCATGATCTCCAGCAAAGAGTCTGTGCTAATAGTACACACACATGCATTCTAACACTATAATATTAGGCCAGATTAATCCCTGTGGTAAGACCATTGAAGTCAATGGAATTGTATCAGAGATGAATTTGGTTCACTGCCTTTTGTGGAATCTAATATGAATTGACCATTGAGCTGGAGGCATCAAAGATGATAAATGCAGCCCTCTTTCAAACAGTCTGATGCAACCCAAAAAAGGGCAGGCAGAAGGCATTTAGGATGGGTGGCCTTTTCTTCTGTCTACAGCTTTCTCAGGGAAATTCTGCCCTCATTCACGCCCATTGACTGAAGTCAATTAAATTATTTTAATAAATTGTAATTAAAATTCACAGTGTACAATGAAAGATTGAAACTTCATAGCACAACTTGACTAATAAACCTGAAGTTAATTGCTTCTTCAAAGTAAAGATTGAGAGTGCTTCTTTGGCTTACGGAAGAGACATGAAATTAATTGTTCCTAGTTTTTTCTACTCAGCAGAGAATAACAGAGTAGAGTAAAGGAGAGTAATAATTGTTCCCCAGTATAAACATACAGATGTACGTCCCTGCACAGATATCTGACTGTGTAACCCATATTCTTGGACAGAATGAACTGAGCTTAAAATTTATGTTGAAAAAAATAGAGCAGTGTGGTTTGGTGAAATTTTTGGATTAGCTGAGGAGGAAGCATGATATAGTGATTAAAAGAGACCTGAAAATCAGGCTGTCTCCAGACTTACCCCTTACTGCCATTGTTTCACAGTGGAAACAGGCGGCTTTGACCTTGATTTAGTTTCTCCACCTTTAGAGAAGTTACGAGTCACTGAAGTAGCATTAAAAAAACAGAGGCCTTGACTGATCAGATATGAAAGTTGTAGTCATGAAAAATGCAACACGCTAAACTAAAAATGTGAGTTTTTTTAATTCTTTTTTTGATGGTTGGATTCTGCCATCATGCACATATTTTCTAGTGGAATAACTGGCATGTAAGATGACATCTACTGCTTCTTTACTCTCCGATCAAGTGGTGCGAAGTATATTAATCATCCTCCCAAGTGTCTCTTGATTGTCCTAGAAACACCTTGGCTGTGGATACATAACTCTGAGGATATCTGAATCGTGTCACCTTTCAAAAATATCTTCAGTTTATACACACCTTTTACATTTCTGCCTGCGAGGTCCTGAAGAAGTTTTGGCGTCATGTGGTACTGATTGATGAGGAAAGACAATCAAATTACATGTATGAGACCAAGATACAGAAAAATGCAGCTCGCCTTCCCTCCCTCTGGAAGCTTCTGCCACTGGACAGCTAGACAACTACTGGAGGCCCAGGGCTCTATCCTGCTCCTACTGAACATGACAACCAGGCAGCGTTTTACGTGACCATTCAGAGGAGAGATGAGTGATCCCACATCAATTGTAATGTATTGCCCTTTATAGCTTAATGACAGCTTTCAGGGACCCCAGTGTCAGGCTCTGCCTCAGAAGGAGTATTTGTACTAAAGCAAGAGGTCTTCAAGGAAGGGGATCACTGTTTAGGTTTGCTGAAAAACTGGGTTCATTCTCAGACACCAAAACAAGCCTCCCACATGACAAGGAGCTGGGACAATTCACCTCACCTGACTATTAATATCCATGTGAAGTTATCTGCATCAGTGGGATCAGGGGGCACAATCAGAAATAAGGTAAACCCCATGGGTTGCCATATGAACAGTTTAATAACTGAAACAAAACATAATAATAACATTATGATAATAGTTGTAATGAAAAGAGAGACAACAAAAAGAGAGAGAAAAATAAAACCCAAGAAAGAAAGACAAGTGATACACATAAAATTGTTTATCACCCAGTTTATATATTGAGCAAGACATTCTAAGGCATGAAATATCCTTTTGGCTAATTCAAGTGCCCTGTTCTGGCCACACTCCCTCCCAGGTTCTAGTGCACCTCCTCTTGGCAGAGAATGAGAAACTGAAAAGTCCTTGACTTAGAGTAAGCAGTACTTAGCAATAACTAAAACACCCGTGTGTTATCAGCATTTTTCTCAAACTGAATCCAAACCACAGCACTAGGAAGAAAACGACTTCTATCGCAGCCAAAACCAGGACACTTAGTAATGAACATAACAGACAATTTAAAACTTGTTATTTCAAATGAAACAAATGATCTGTGATAAAAATATTTCACAGCAGCTGGGACATTCATTATCTGTCTTCTGACACAACACACTGGGTTGTGTGTACCCAGAACTGGAACTGACTATCTGACTCTGACATTAAAGTCATATTTCACAGTCTGTGATAGATGCCTCCCTCCAGCTCAGCCCATCGTTTTCCAGAGGAAATTAATTATTTTTGCCAGATAGCCTTGCTGTTAAATTAAATTATGCTCAGTTGTCATCTACAAATAGTGACAATTTCATATGAATAATAATAAAAAGGATTTACAGACAGAGAGTGCAAGCCAGGGCTCCTAAAATGCATTTAATTTGTCTTCTTGCCACAGAAACACAATTTTTTTTAGGTCAAACTTGTAGTGAAGTGCTGGGCACATATCTCATTGAATCCACTGCCTTGGCAAGACTGGAGTTGGACCTGAGGTACAGCAAATGTTCCAACTCCATTGCCTAGACTAGAAATTCCACCCTACCACCTTCTCAGCCCTGAGGAGTGTGATGAGCTGCTTTCCCAGACCAGGAGGCTCATATGGGCTTTCTCCATCCTCCAAAATTTTCTGTGGGGGAGAAGCCCATGAACTCAACACAAACAGAGATGTCATCCTTCCCAATTTTAGAGTGAGCTCAGCTCTTAAAAGTGACCTTATACAAAGCAGAGCGAGGCTGCACATTTGCTGCATCTTGGTGGCTTTCACACCAAATATGTTTAATTTACACACACACAAAAAAAATAGTGTTTCTTTCCCTGCTTGGCGCTCTGGCAGAAGCAGAAGGCTTGATCATCTCTGACGACCTCAGCGCTCTGCAGCGCTCAGCTGCCCCCACAGGGATGTTACATGTTTACCCAAGGGGGCTGAAGAGGTGACCCTGCTTGAGGTGAGCACAGTGCAGCCCCATGCAACTGGCATCCTGGTACATACCAAATGGAGACAACTGGGCTCGTTTAGCCTGCAGGAAAGGAAGCTCAGAGGAGCCTTTTATCACTCTCTACAACTACCTGAAAGAAGGCTGTAAGGAGGTGGGGGATGGTGTCTTCTCCCAAGTAGCAAGCAATAAGATGAGTAGTTGTGCCAGAGGAGGTTTAGATTGGATATTAGGAAAAAATTCTTCACTGAAAGGGTTGTCAAACATTGGAACAGGCTTCCCAGGGAAGTGCAGGAGTCACCATCTCTGGAGGTACTTAAGACATGTAGATGTGGCACTTGGGGACATGGTTTAAGGGTTGACCAGTGTTGGGTTAATGGTTGAACTCAATGATCTCTAAGGTCTTTTCCAACCTAAACAATTCCATGATTCTATAGCATTTCCATGTCTGTTAGATGTGAAAAATCAACTCTACCCTGTTGCCTAACTTGTGCCAGCAAACATAGTGCCCAGTACATGAATCACCTAAGTAAAGTTTCAGTGCAATAGGTCTGCTTCTCTTGGTAGCCAAGAGCCATCTTCCTTCTGATATAAAATAGCACCACTCTCATTCTTGTTTCTCCACAGGCCCCTGTACAGTGTCAGAGCTTTTTGGATGACCTGGACTAGACTTACAAAGAAGTCTCAGACACAGTAAGGTTGACTGAGCTGCTCAGCATTGTTCAGTATTAGAGATGTAACAAAACTAAAGACTTTATCCCCAAAGTATGGCATTTTAAGCACCTCCTGGTCGATATAGGCACCTTTATGTTGATCTTGGGCCCTAAAGAGAAAATTTGAAGAGAAAGGAAAGCATTTTGCTCAGCCCTAGTACAAGAGCCCATTGCTGAACACTAGATTGTGTAAGTAGAGAGCAGCAGCAACAGGCTCTGAAGGCAGGTCCATCTGTCCAAGATGAAAATCTGGATATCTGAGAAGTTCTGAGGATTCCAAGGGGTTTATACGGATGAAAAAGAAAGCAACAGAATCCACAGGTTCTTCCCTGTCTGCTGTTGCTTTGTTCAAAGAGTGTCCTTTGTACTTCCCAACTACACCAACTGAGGCAGGGCCATGGGCTTTGGAAACCCTTATGGCCATGCCTGAAACTAGATTAATATGTAAAAATATGCACATAATGGCACTGTTGTCTCCCCAGTTCTCTTTGCCCCACCGGGAACTCCGTTAGGTCTGCCAGCTGCGGTGCCAGTCCCTTTCTCCCATTTTCTTATCCGCTGCCATGCAGTGCATTCCTGGTAACCATTCCTTTTCCTCCTCACTGTTGCTGATTTAGTTTCTCTTGCTGATTTTTGCAGCTCAACTCCTGTATTAAGAGCTTCAAATTTCAGCTGCCATCTCAACAGAAAGTCACTGAACTCACTGCACACCTGTTTCTGCCTTTTACACCTTGTGCATTCTCCAGTTACCTTTTGGCCAGTCTAATTTCTTTGTCTTTTTTCATCCCTCCTTTAGCACCCAAGTCTGGTGATACTTACCCCCAACTCTCCTCTCTCCTTCCCTTGTTGCACTTCCCCACCCACTAAGTGTTAAATCTTCCAGCCTCTAAGCTGACTTATTTCATCCAGGCACGTGGTCTGGTGAATGTCTCTAGACCCTTGTGTTCATCCTCTGCGTCTTTGCATTTATCCTTGGAAAAAAATCCTTTCTTCATCCACTCCCTGCTAGGGTCCCTTCAACCTCCCCCATCCCTACTCATTCTTTGATTAGCACTTTCCTTCTCCAGACTCATCAGCAGACTCTTTCTATGGATCACCCTCTTCATCTGTTTTCAAATAAGCCTCTGAAGTCTCTGCAAAAACAACCCTCCTCTACATACCACTATGCCTTTCTCATCTCCTTTACCTCTTATCCTTTCAAATTACTAGTTTACTCCCATTCTCTTGAACTCACCTCTCTGACACTCAGCAGTCTGGTTTCCAGCCACTTCACTCTGCAGGAATTGCTCTCTCTAAAATCACTAATGATGTCCTTCTAGTCAATTCTAACCACCTCTTCTCCAGCCTCTTTCCCTTTGATTTTTCCAACACCTATGACATATCAGACCATTCTTTCCCTTGGAGTTTCCTACAACTCAGCTGCTGTGCTGAAAATTGCCACCTTAATTTTAGAGCTTGGTAGTTGACAGCCAGAAGCGCTAAGAGTGGGGGCACAATGAAAAGGATAATTCTTTGTATTGTCTTCTGCACACTAATGAAGCTCTTTTTAAGAAACCACAAAAATTTTAAGGGCATACCCAACAACAAGGAAAACTCCAGCATAGGGTCTTTTTGCTTCCTGTAGGCCTCTATGCCACACCAAATGTATAATACAAGAAATTTCACTTTCATAACTTCATAGTTTTCTTGATGGATCCTTGGTGATGAAACTAATAATTTCACCTTTCTACAGACTGTTTTTTGTGGATCTCTCTGTTCACTGATAAAGTCAGAGATGGATTAATTCAGAACCATATACAGATATATAATATATACAAAAAGAGGATCAGCCTGTGAAAACAGAAGAGTCAGGTTAGCCAAAAGTCAAAGAACATTAGAGGGTAAAAGCAAATGCAGTGGTGTAGCGAAGGTCACAGTCAAAGGTTTAGGGGAGGGGTGTGTGTGGTGTGGTGTTAAATCCTCCAGCTCAGTAATGAAGCCAGAGGCTCTTTTCAAGTTAAGCTATACTTGCAAAGTTACATGGATAACACGAACAGATGTTCCTGCTGTTTGGCTCTTGCTGTACCCATTTTTACGAAGATAGTTCTACTTGAGAAGTGGACTAAATAAAATCTGTAATGTGGACCTTAAAATATCAAAAGTTTCTGTGCAGAGTGCACAGAGATAAAACACACAAGAATTATCATTGACTTCAAATCAAACTGCTGCACTCTGTACTCTTCTGCTCTAAGCTCTGTTTGCCTGCCTTATAGTCTGCAGCAAAGCTGTGCATGATAAATCACACCATGTTTCCCACTAAAGTAAGAATAAGTTGCAGAAAATGATGGTTTAAAAAAATCAGAGGAGTGAAATCTAACTGTTGGGATGCCCCACTCCCTCCCCTGTGTGTCAAAGCAATTAGTGAGAGTTAGATCAAAGGACCCACTCTGCAGAAAAGGGAGAAAGAGAATCTGGTGTGAAATATCTCCCTGCAAAGACAGAATATATGCAAATAAATTGCAGGTAACTAGGAGATCTGATACTATACCACCGCCAGGAGGAGAGGGTCAGCAGTTACATCTGATAATAGCCTGTCTCTTTTATTTGGGGATCACTGTTCTCCGAAAGAAAAGCTAAATATTGATTAAGTGATACCTTAAATACCACAAGATTATCAAAGCAATTACAGGGATTAACTTCCCAAAATGCTCCAGTAAAACCTCAGCTGCAGAAACTGTGCCAACTTGGTAATGGCTATTAACATCTGTACGCACAAGAGTAAGCCCCAGTTTTCTTTCTTTTTCCTCTCTCTTTGATTGCTCCTATATATATTACAGTTCTTCTAAGTGCTTGGGATGTACCTCCTGGGAACCTCATTCTGCATTCTCTGTTTTGACCGGATTAGAGTCAGAGGAAGTCAAAGTTTATTCAAAGAGGACACAAGACATCTAGTTGTGTTGCCCACTTCCACATGAGAAAACCTTCCCTGTTGGAAGAGGGCAGGAGACTTGCCAGTTATGAAGTCCAATATGGATATGCTGACTTCAGTCATGCTAGCTCAGTCTCATTCCCTCATGGTGCTGTCTACCTGAGGATTAAAAGTACTGCGGGCACCTTTGGGAACAGCACCAGAGGGCTGAAGAAGTTTAACTTGACTAAATAAGAGCTTCAGCTTGGTCCCCAGCATGGTTGCAGAGCCCAGGCTTTCTACTTTCTACTCCCAGAGCCCACTCTCACGCTTATGTTGATGGGGACGGCTCATTTTTGCTTCCATTTTTCCCCCTTCACTCTTCTCTTAGTGGGAGAAGCAACTTTAAAGCATGGGAGAGACAGACAGAGAGAGCATGACGCCCTATAATCCAACAAGTCAACTTCCCGAGCTCAAACATGAACTGATTTTTTTTTCTTCCCTCGCCTTATAAAAAAGAAATTGACTTTTGTTTGGAGTTTGTGAAAAGTGGGACTCGGGGCCCAGTCAATGGGGCTCCCCGCAGCGCGGGCTGAGTGGAGCCATCTCGAACCAGTCAGCCGCGGCACCAATTAATCCGCTCTTTGTCGCAGCCCCGGCCTCAGCAGCAGCGGCAGCAGTAGCAGCAACACATTTGGCCATTGTTCAGACCTTCATGCAACGGGATTTACCCTTTCAAAGAGGCAGTTTTGTCCCAAAGAGTTCGAGCGGAAGTTTCTCACTGACAATTTGCCCCAAATAGATAGATTTGTCAGCAGCAACCTTTAAAAGCAAAAAGCCATGGAGGGAAAAGGGGAGAAAAAGAAGTGTAGGAGGAAGAGCAAGTGCATCCTTGTCCGTCTGTCTGTCTGTCTGTCTGTCTGGGAGGCCATCCCGAGCAGGTGGGATGAGTGCAGGGCCTGAGGTACAGAAAGGCAAAATAGCATTGATGGGGGCTCTTGTTCATCTCAAGGCAGATGTAGCAAGGGAGCTAACAAGCTCCCAGGCGGTTGTATAGCTGCTCTGACTTCTGAAAGCCTTTCAGGGAACTTCTTTTACATGGCATTGTCATGCCTGATACACAGCAATGTGCTAGGCTACCCAGGGTTTCCCAGCCTCAAACACCCCAACAGCAGCTCAAACTTGAGAGCAGCAGGCCTCGCTCTTTATGGTCTTTCCACCAAAACCTGCATTTAAACGCCTACAAGCTTTTTTTTTTTTTTCATGAACAGGCTGGTGTAGCTTTTCTTATGCCCATTTCAGTAGGGCTCATATTCCAGGCAGGAAAAGGGTAAACAAACCCACGGGTATTTCTTGCCCCGACACTGATGCTGCAATGCTCCTTACAGACACACCCTCCTTTGGACTTCACAGTCTGTTTGCGTGAACAGAGAGACAAACCTGCTGTGTTGCAAACTGCAGCTCTTCACATGCACTGCTGTTGCTCCCATCCTCAGAGCATAGCACTACCCAATATTCCTGGCTCACACATAGGACCTGCCCTTCCCCACAACACTTCCCCATATACTCCAAAAACAGAATGGGAAAATGCACAGGAAACTCTCTCCACAGCTTGGACTCCAGCAGATCCACATCCATACACACATTGCCTCTCCCAGCAGCATGGAGACAACCTTACTCTCACATTGCAGGGCAACAACTGAGAAGTTCCCAACCCTGTCAGACTAATATCTCTTAATAGCTCAAATTTTGGGAAAAATAGAAAAAATAAACTTAATCTCCCCTTGACCCCACCTTGACACTGAGATTAGCTCAGTTAGTTAGAGCCTGGTGCTAATAATACCAAGGTTGTGAGTTTGGTCCTTTTATGGGCCATTCACTTAAGAGTTGGGCTCAATGATCCTTCGGGGTCCCTTCCAACTAGGAATATTCTGTGATTCTGTTACACCCACAGGTTGGGTGGCGAGGTGGGAGCTAGCAGATTCCTTTGAGCATTATGGTGCTGAAAACTAGAGCTCTGTTTTTTCCTGGGTAAGACTGAAAGAGGTTGTTCAGCCCAACTTAGGGTTGCCCTTTGCATGCGAGAAACTGGCACCTAATCCTCTAGACACCAAGCATAGCCTGATCTTCCCCAGAAGCCTTTGCACAGCAAAGAAGCCAAATTCACAGGAGAACAAGTGGTTCTGCTGCAGTCTTAGTGCTTATCTGTTGCTATTTGGGCAGTTTGGCTTCCCGAACAAAGCTGAAGAAATACAGTTTGCTGATGTAGATCTGCTGCAGTTATCTGACCAAAAGAAGGGCATGAGAAATAGGTGCAAGGCAGCTATACAGCCCTAAAACTTTGCAGTGAACTCTGGAAACTCCATTGCTGGGTGACAGCTGGTCCAGCTCTTCCATCAGACTACTTGGTCCCACTGTATCTAAAATGAGGTTTATCTACATTATTGAAAGAATCTCATTGTTTGAGTATTGCCCAGCCCACTGGTGTTTATTTGACGGCCTTCCCAAGGCATTTCCTGAAAGACACGAGAAAAATGAAGACCAAGTTCAAACTGACATAAAAAATGTCACCAGTCTGTTTCATACCCACCAAGTTCCCCTAAGCCTGCTTACACCTGCTGTTGGAAAGTAAAAAGGGCACAAGTGGCTGCAACCTAATTATAAACCAGCTAGAAGCAGGGGTCATTTGCTATTATGTTAGACCTATTCCAAGTCAATTAGTTTAGAAAACCCAGAACACATTGAGTTAAAACCGAGACCAACTTAAAGCTCTCAGTTAAAACTGAAACATCAGGCTCCACACCTGAACACAGCAGTGGATATCAAGTATTCTAGGTGCCCTTCAGCACAGAGGACAAAGAGTTCAACAAACAGTTGCAGAGCACCAGTGTCCTCAGTCCCATGAGACAGTTGTAGGATCTAAGACCTTCCCCATCTGCAGAGGAGTTTTAAGAGATCATAAGGGCAGGTGAGTAAGCATGGACACAATTTGCAATGGTGCAATACACCGAGATGGGTAAAATTCAAATAGTACAATTGCAAATATATTCAAACACAGCTTTCTCGCTATGGCATCTCTCTGGTGGGAGCCTCACTCCTTCTACTCTCCTAGAAACGCACAAATAAATTAACATTTGTTCTTCCCTGGCATAGGAGGAACACCAGTACGAGGGACAGTGGTATCCATAAGGAAGCTTGGCTGTTTCACCGTTTATTCCTTTAGCATGATTGACCCTGGTCATCAGTCAAATTGATGGATCTCCCAAGACCAAACCTCCTCTTTTCTGAGTAGTCATTTTGCTTAAAATTTCCAATAAAAGGAAAAAAATCTACTGGATAGAGAAAATATTCTACCACCTACAGTGTGTTTACTACATGCACAGAAAACAGAACAGAAGAAAAACGTATTTCCTCTGTTTGTCTGTCAGATGCTGAATCACATCAACATCATGCCAGCAAAAAGGCTAGCTGGATTTGGGCAGAATCAGCCAGCACTGACTGCAATGACAATATAAATAAAACATAAGTAATAATCAAACATACACTCCTGACAATACAAAACTAGTTAATTGATCACACAGAAGACTTTAAGCAACTTCCCACGCATATATGTAGCCAAACTACAGTATTTTGTTCCCTCTTGAGGTTTCCTAAAGATCATGATTCAGTACACAGTATCATCTCTTCACTTGTAATTGGAACAAAAGCATTATTGAGCAATAATCTGTGCACCTGACTTCTACTGCGTTAGCTTAGCGATCTGCCACACAGCTTTGCTTATCAGTATCAGCACTGCCACAGAACTGAGTAATTACGAAAAGCAGTTAATTGTAAACATTACTAGTTATTATTGCTCCACAAGCACCAGTCCACACTGGATTGCCATCCATGTCAGTCCTCAGCTTTTGATTCAGTGCTTCAGTACTTTTTGCTCTGTATTGTAGTGAAGAACTAAGTCACAAGATAAAGCTCTGTACTGGAATTATCATAACACATTACCCTTATTTATGTTTTTTTATAAAGCCATGCTTTGTGGAAAAGAGGGACATACAGGTACTGGATCACATCTCACAAGGGGGATATCCTCACCCATATCCAAGCACCAGTAATTCCCTAATATATATATTTAGTGATACAATGTTCTTGTGACAATGCAGCAAAATTGCATCTGGCAAAATCACGTGAAGACATGAGAAAAATATCTGAAGTCTCTTTTAAGAGCACTTAAAGCTCGGAATCCCTGGGTTGGTAGCATGCAAGTGCCCCACACTGCAGAAAGCACTCCAGGCACCTGGGTTTATGAACCATCAAAATACATTGCAAGTTGAAGGATGTACATTGCATTTGAATGGTGAAATCTCAATTGAGGACTGACAGGACTCTTCCAGTCAGAGAGGCTGCCTAAAACTTTATTGTTCACATTGAATTTTGCAGATCTCATCCACACCAGAAATCCTGTCAAAGTCTGTTAAACTACTGCAGTTTCATATTTACAGTGGAAGACTGCAGGATCAAAATCTGCCTCAGTGTATGTTCTCATTGGACTATGCTTTCTGTTTGGGTATGACAAATGCAAATAGCTGCAGGATTAATTCATTTTACAGAGGAGCACAGTAGACTTCTGCTTTCTTAGGGGTACACTTTTCTTAGGGGTAAGAGTGTTAAATCTTGCTACATGGGCTCAGACCACTGGTTTCTTAAGCACACCATCCTGGTCTCATGTCTGAAACATCAAAAGGCAGAAAATCCTAACCAGCCTCATAATACATGTAGCTGGTTGCAGAGTGTTGCATGTTGTTCTCTCCTCTGTTTGGACTTGCCAGTAATTGCTCTACCTGCAAGGATATTTCTGTGACCCATATTTTATGAAGCAAGAGATAAAGCAAACTTGTCTATAAACATTGCAGTCAGTGATGAAGATACACATCTCGTCTTAGAAATCTATCTGCACCAACTGGCTCAATACTTTCAAGCAGCACTGAATGTGATGTGCTGACTCAATGCTGCATCTGGAAGTATTTATTTTTGTTGGTTCTAAATTGACTTCCTGAAATAGATACAACAGATCTGGTCTCCAGCCAATATCAAGAGATATAGCTAAATTGAAATAAATGGAGCTGAGCCACTACATTGCCAGCCAGAAATACAGCCCTTTCTAACAGCATTCTTTGCTGCCACTACACAGTATTTTGTGCAATTGCCTCAAAGGTCAGCCTGTTAATAGGCTTCTCCAGCAAAATTTGGGAGGCCAGTCTACCAAAGAAATGATTACATTCAAAGGACAATCAATCAGGGTCATAGCTAAGGCGACTCTTTCCTACGCACACACAAGTGCTTAGGATGCAACCAGAGTATTTATTCAATACACTTACAAAATGATTTTTAAATGTCACAGCATAGATCCAAGATATATTTATTCCTTGCAGTCAACATTGTTTTATTGACAATTTAAAACTATTGAAGCATAGTCCAATCTTAAGTTTCTCTTACGGAGTTAATAATATATTTGCTCTTGTATTTGGAACTTTCACTAGTTTTACATAGCTGTGTCTCCGCTGGCTTCAGTATTGATACTACCTTTTGTGTTCATGTCAGGAAAACTAAAATGAGGCTGTTTCTCTCTAAATTAGATTGCAGCTGCTGCTACATCACTGGCTTATTACGACACTTTGATTTATATCTAACTAGCAAACTAACAAATAAGTCAAGTTACTAACTACAGCTGCTTTGTTCAGCGCTTGTCTGGCATTGTCTAGATGAGATCAGGTACCAGTGTAGGCGTATAAGCCAAGCCTGACATATCCCTTTCAAAGGCATACGTGATTAATGGGGCATTTCATTGCTGCAAGTGAACTCAGGCTTGTTCCACCCCTGAATACAAGTATTGAGAAGAAGTGCCATGACTTACAGCAATACTCTTTTCTCAGTTATCTTTCTTAGGTATAACTTTCCCCTCTCTTCTGCACAAGATGCCTCTGCTCACATACACTCATCAGATGCAAGAGTGGAAGTACAGCTATATGGTTGCTGTTGCACGTGGTCATTAACTTACTTAACCAAGCATGCACATGTGCAAGGGAGAAACTCACCACTTTTTCTCTGGCATTTGCGAGGAATTCAGGTCTTCCCCAAAGCTTTGCTGGATGGATTACTCAGGATGGAGGATGAGCTGATAGCTGCTCAAGCCCAGAAGCCACTAGAGGTAACTGGTATATTCGCTGTGGGACACCTCAGCACAGTTGAGATGGAACGTAAGGTGCCAGCAGCTCAGGGAAAGTCATCCCCAGCTGCAGCAGGAAGGTGGTTTTGCTTTTACACAGCATACAGGAGCACAAGGAAATCCCTCTTGCTCCAGGAGGGAGGGATCAATTACAGGATTAGATTTTAACATTTTGGGGTAAAAGCCTTTTCTTGCCTCACCTGGGTAAAATTCATGGCACCAAACTGTAGTGCTTTTTGGTTTGATTATTTTAATCAGGGCTCTCAACATGGCCCTGCATCCCTAGAAAGCATCTGCCCCAGTGTGGCTGCCAGCCCAGCTGCCACACGGCATCCTCATCCCACAGGGTTGGATATGTTGGGTGTATGGTGGGGTCTAACCCCAGGCAACAACGCAGCCCCACACAGGCACCACCCCACTCCCCTTTAGTGGGGAACAGGGGAGAGAATAGGAAGTGTAAAAGTGAAAAAACTCCTGGGTTGGGATAAAGACAGTTTAACAGGTGAAGGAAAAGGTACACATGTGTGCAAAGCAAAACAATTCACCACTTCTCATCGGCAGGCAGGTGTTCAGCCATCCCCAGGAGAGCAGGGCTCCATCACACTTAACAGTGACTTCGGAAGACCAATGCCATCACTCTGAACATCCCCTCCTTTCTCCTTCTTCCCCCAGCTTTATATGCTGAGTATGAAGGTTTATAATATCCCTTTGGTTAGTTGGGGTCAGCTGTCCTGGCTATGCCCCCTCCCAGCTTGCACACTGAGCTCCCTTGCTGGTGGAATGAGAGGTAGGGAAGGCCTTTCGCTCAGCGGTAGCGAAAACATCCCTGTGCTATTGACACTGCTTCCGGCACAAATCCAGAACACAGGCCCATGCCAGCTACCGTGAAGAAAATTACCTACCTCAGCCAAAACCAGCACAGCAGGATGGCCCAGACAGGGCACAGGGGAGGACCAACATCACGGTGCACAGTGCAGGGCCCTCCCGGGAAGGTGTGCATAGGGCAGGGGCTTGGCAAGGAAGACTCAATACTAAAAAAGAACATGTTAGGTGCATTTTGGGGAGCAGCCTGAGTTGGGCACCAAGTGCAGCCGTGTCGCAGACCAGGAGCGTGGCGGGACAGCCAAGAATCACCGCAGTCCCTTCAGCAGCCCTCACAGTGCAGCTGCCCATCCATCTACTGGCAAGTGGATATAGAAAGGGATTTGGGTGGTGCTGCAAAACCGTGGATTGTGACCTAAAGAGAAGGGAACTCACCTTAGATTTCAGAGGTGATTTGGCAACCCTGAAGAATTACACCCTGTGGGTCTCTATGCTGTGAGGGTGCTGCTGTGCTCACGCCTTTTGCTTGGGGCTGCCTTGAGACTTCCCTGGCTCTTATGTGGCACATACCACAAAGGAGGGGAATGAAGATAGTTTCTTAAGCATCCCAAAACAAGAGCAACTCCTCCTCCCAGGAGAAAATAGCTCTATCCTTTCCCTTCTTATCTCCTTTCCAAGAAAACAGGTATGTTAGATTTGCCTGATCTTACCCACCTGCTTCCCACTGAGAGAATCAGTGGAAAATACCACATCCATATATTCTGCTGCTACATCCATACATCTCTGGCAGTTCAAATGTTTCCCACACCTGAACTTCTTCTTTTCCTTTTTTTTTTTTTTTCTGCTCACTGAGTATCTGTTGTTTCCCCATCCGAAGAGCAGAGAAGACACGCAAGATAAAGGCAGAAGTGCTGAACTTGAAGATGGGTTGCACATTGGATTTTTCTTGCTGCTAAAACTCCATGAAAAGAAAAGATACCTGGCGAGAGGCTATGGCACAGGGATGAAAAATGTCACCATGTAATGCAAGTCCAGAGTCCTGAACGAGACACATTGGAAAGGGAACACATGCCAGCGCCTGTATCAAGATGGATAACTGTACTTCCAAGGCACTGTGAGAAGACAGTAAATTTCATTACTGTATTAGCATCTTCTATATATGTAGGACTGTTTAACAAACAAAATACTAAATATAATTGTTGTGGTTTAGCAGGCAGCTAAACACCATATGGCAGTTCACTCACTGCCCGCTCAGTGGGACAAGGGAGAGAATCAGAAAAAAACGTAAAACTTGTGGGCTGACATAAAGGTAGTTTAAAGGAACAGAAAAGAAAGGGAATAATAATAATAATGATAAAAGAATATACTGATAAAGTGATGGACAATTGCTGTCACCCACAGTCCGATGCCTAGCCAGTCCTCCAGCCTGCTCCCTCCAGTCTTTTTGTTCAGCAATGATACCGTATGGTATGGGATATACCTTTGTCCAGTTTGGGTCAGCTGTCCCAGCAGTGTCCCCTCCCAGCTTCTTGCACACCCCCACCTTACTTGCTGGCAGGGCAGTATGAGAAGCTGAAAAGTCCTTGACTTACTGTAAGCACTGCACAGCAACAACTAAAACATCAGTGTGTTATCAATATTATTCTCCTCCTAAATCCCCAACACAACACTAAACCAGCTACTATGAAGAAAATTAACTCTACCCCATCCAAAACCAAGACAGTAGGGGTAAATGTTAAACGGTAATAATGGTAATAATTATAAATAAAAAGGTTAACAATAATTTCATGCCTTTTTGGAGCTGTACTACTTTTCCATCAAATGACCATGGAAATGGCTTTCATAGGAGCTGCAGTGAAAAACTAGTGTAAGGGAGAGAGCTCTTCCCTGTATTCTTGGAAGATACATGCTGCCTTCACTTACAGGGCTGAGATATACCCACCCAGAGGAAAGAGGACAAACCCCAGCTGGTGCAGATTTGCAAAGCAACACCAGGCACAGCCTGGGGAACAGGGAAAGGCTGATGGTTTGCTCCCGCCCCTGCCCACCTCACATGCAGAGCCAGCTTTGGGCGTGTGCATTATGTTAGCGGAGTTTTGGGTGGAGGGATGGGTTGTTTGAGCCCTTCTTTTTATTTAAACTTCACAGAGCCTGATTTTGTACTTGGGAGGGAAAGCCCTGCTCATATTTAGAGCAGCCCATCTAAGGTGTGGCTGGAATCTGTGGACACAGTTTGATCAGCCTTTGCAGTGTTTTTCAGACTTTATAAGGCAAAGAACTGTAGCTTCTGTAGGGCCAGAGATCTGCCTTGCTAGAGCAAGGGATGCCCAGGGACAGTTATGGGGGCATTTAATCATCTTAATCATCTGCTGCCATTTAATCATCTTTGTTTTGGCCTCCAGACCCTGCTAATGTAGCATCTCCTTTCCTGTTGCTCTCCACACTGCCCAATGACTCCCTGGAAGCAGATTTGGAATGAATTTGTCTGCATTCCCTTATACACTAGTTTCTTTGCTTTCTGAGATCTCCCTGAGCAACTTCCCAGTCCTCTGGACAGTGTCTCTCAGTGTTAGGCAGGACCAGGCATGTCCTGATTCAAGGCTTTCTTCTGTGCCATGGATGCACTAGACCCATGGGGAGCAAAGAGCAAAAAATCACTGGGATTCCAGTGCTGTTCAGAGTCATGCAGCCCTGCAACACAGGTATGGTGTAGGCACAAGAGGAGTCACTCATAACCCGAGGTAGAAGGATGGAAGGATGAAATAATGAAGTGCAAAAGGACGGGGACAGTGTGTTTAGGGCTAGGCTGAGCACCACTTTCCCTCAGCATTACTGCCAGCAAGGGGAAAGACAGTTATGGTGCATTAACACCTCACCCCAGTGACAGGGAGGAGAAAGGAGAGACCGAGGGACATCCGAGGTTTTCAGTTCCTCAGCAACTGCTGCCCCTGCTCTCTGGTGCCCTTGCCCGCCTCAGCTTGCCTATGCAGGAGAGACAGCCTTTCCTTCCTCCCCAGATGCGGAACGAAAGCACCTCTCACCATTCTTTGGCTGCTCTACCAGGTCTCAACAGGTAGAGCTTTTCCAACAGGTGTAGCCGGAGAGGCCGAGTTGGGAAAGGGTCCCGTCTCTGGCCCCCGGCTCTGACAGCGCTGCTGGGCCACTCGAGGCACGGCGAGGTCGGCGGTGCCCGAGGGTGGCAGCGGCCCTACGGAGCAAGAGCGGGCTCCTTGCACTGCCGCCGTGCAACAAGTCCCGGGGCCGGGGAGCGGGAAGCAGCAGTCGCCCCCCACTCTCCTTGCACGCCGCGCCGTGCGCCGGCCCTGCTCCCCCCGTGCCAGCCCCCGGCTCCCTCGGCAGCACGGAGGTCCGGCTGCCCGGCGGGGAGGCTGCAGGCTCGGCCCGGCCCGGCCCGGCCCGGCTTAGTCCCGGTCCGCTCCCCACACGGCCCCGCCGAGTGCCAGCACGGCCGTGCGGCAAGGGCAAGTGCAGGGGCGAGCCACAGGCGAGCCCCACCTCAGCACGAGAAAACGCGAAAGAAACGGGGTCTTGATCCGTTCTTTCTGCTTTCCCTTTTGTCTCTCTTCTTTTTTTTTTTTTTTTTTTTTTTCTGGGGGGAATGTCCTTTTTTATGACAGTGAGGGCACAAGGCGAGTGAGGAGGCGGAATCGTCTCGGCGGCCTCTGCATTTTGTGTGGAAGCCGCTCGGGGGTTCATTAATATCATTAGCATTTAACCCCCTCCCTGCCCCCTCCCCTTCCCAGCGCGGGGTGACGTCACGCGGCGGCAGGAGTTGGGGGGAAAGCAAGGGAAGCTCAGTGGGCAAGGGGCGTCCCTCTCCCCTCCCCGCCGCTGCCTGTCACAGCCTCTCTGCCGATATTATAGGGGCTGAAGCCTGGAGCTCAAAGCGCGAAGTCAGCCAGTGTAATGAACTTCTGGAAACCTTTCCCTTTTTATACCATTCAGTTTCTGAGAGGCAGAGACTGCCTCCTCTGACGCCTTTTCCCCCCTTCCATTATTTTTCCAGGCTCTGATCTCCCTGCTCGTTGCACCGAGGCGCTCGGCGCAGAGCCCCGCTCCCCATCCTACCTTCTCTTTCGCCTCATTGTTGTCCTGGCTGCTGTGGCTCTCGCTTGCCTTCCAGGAGCGCGGTGGCGAGCACAGTCGCACCCCCTGCACCCTCCCGGGGTCCCGAGAGCATCTGCTCGCAGGGGGGCAGCGAGCGGCCGCCGACTTTGGGTCACTTCTTTGCTATTTTTCTTTGCCTTACTTTCGGCTTTCCTTTTTTTTTTTTTTTTTTTTTTTTTTTTTTTTTTTTTTTTTTTTTTTTTTTTTTTTTTTTTTTTTTTCCGCCCCTTACCGCGTCCCTGCAGCGTGTCCCCGTCCCTCGGGAGGACATTGCTGGGGAGCGGGGCCGCGGCGAGGATGTGCCGGCCCCCGCGGCGGAGCCAGCAGTGAGCGCCCAAGAGAGGCACCTGCCCCGCGGAGGAGGGGGCGCTCCGGGGGGGCCGCACCGCCTCACCCCGGCGCCGACACTTCACCCCGAGTTTAACGACTCCCGGGGGCTTCGAGCATGAGCAAGCCGGCGGGATCAACAAGTGGGTAATAACGCGGTGGAGACTTCGAGCAGCCTTGCCGAGCCCGGCTGCAGCCTGGCCTGGGGGGCGGGAGGTGGAGGGGGAGGGAAAGGAAGGGGAGGGGGGGTTGCGGCTTGGGTTTGCATCCCCCCCCCCTTCCCCTCCGCCACCCCCGCCCAATTGAAAAAGAAGTGTATATTTCCAACCAGAGTGGCAACGAATATATAGGCTCAGTGTTGCCCCTATGGAGTTTGGGCCCGGGGTTTTACAAAAAGTCGCTTTTCAGCTGCATGTCCTGGCCTTCCGCGCCGGGAACCGGGGCAGAAGCCGGTGGGCAGCGAGCCCCGGGGCAGGCGGCTCTGCTGGCGGCGGGGAGGGGGCTGGTCCCACCGGAGCTCGGGCGGCTGTGTGCGGGTCTTCGGTGCTGGGGCGGAAGAATGAAGGTTTGGGTTTAAATGGCATTACGGCGTTGAAACGTGCTGCTTTTCTCACGGACTTTATGCAACCTTCTGCGACATAATAATTTCTTTTTAAGAGTTTGAAACTCCGGTCACTCAATTACACGGAATCGCGTAAGCAACTCAGTTGAAGGAGGATTTAAATGCAATACTTTGCACACCATTCCCAGTTACAACAAATAATCCTGCAACGAGGAAAGCAGAAACAACTTAAAAGTCACATTTTCCTTAATCCTAAATCCATGCACCTCATAACTGGAGAATTTAAAGTATGACTAACCGCTCTTACAGAATGGCTCAATCCGTATAATCCCAATGGGACTTTCGGAGTTCGTAATATGGATGGAGTCAGTAACAAAGGGGGGGGGGGGGAAATACCCAATCCAATTTAATGTCTGACAAGTGATGGATCGGACAGCTATTTCCTCTGCGCTCCGACGGGCTCCCGGGGTTGCGGAGCACCGGAAAAAGGGAGTCAGAGCCGTGAGGAACCCGCCGCGGTACCTGCTACCGGCCGGCCCCCGCCAGCCCTTTGCGGCCTTCTCCTCGCCGCTGCCCTCCATTATTTTGACCCGGGTTCGCCCTTTGTCCGCGGGGGCCGTGAAGCCGGGAAGGAGGGAGGGGGGTGCAGCAGGCCCGGGGGACAGCCGGGGCCGCGGCACGGAGGTCGCGCGTGGCGGAGGCGGGCGGCGCGGAGCCCCCGGCGCTGCGGCCGAGCTGCCGCCGCTTCGGCGTGGGCTGGTTTTATTCCTTCCTCCTCGGGGCTGAGTGTGGCATCTTTCCGAGCCAGCCGCCAGAGGGGAAAAAAAAAAAAAAAAAAAAGTAGTCGAGGTGCTAAGGGACTAACCGGGGTAGAGGAGGGGGGGGCAGGGGCCAAAAACCTGCCGTGGCCGGGGGCTGGTTCCGCCGGCTGCACTGCCCAGGCTGCTCGGGAAGTGCGAGGCAGTCGGAGCGGGATCAGGCCCGTGGGCAGCCGCGCTGGGACGTTGTCGGGGCTCCTGGCAGCTTTCTGAGTGCTGGGGAAGGGGCAGGAAGGACCAGTGAGCCTCGTCCCCCAAAGACACCGGAGCTTCTGCCGGAGACATTTTGCGAAGGAGAAAACCCGCCAGTCTGGACCGCGCCTCTGGCCGCAGGGCGCTGGGCGACCCTGGGCCACCGCCGCCGCTTGCACCACTTGATGACCCCCTGACCTCGGGGACCTCCCGAAAGGGACCCCCAGGCCCGACTCGGCCAAACCCCACGGGGACGGGCACACGCGTAGTCTTGCTCAGGGCCCGGTCCCGAGTCCAGCCGCACTCGGCAGCGCATGCAAGCTGTCCCGGGGCCTGGGCGCTTATCCTGGAGGTCCTGGGGGGCTCCCGGGCAAGGGGGCTGCGTCTTGGCTTTTCTGCCCGCCGGTGGGCGCCTGGCGATGTCAGCCGCGATGTCAGCCTGGGTGGTAACAAGACCCCATCCCGCCGTCCCCCGAGCCCAGACTAACTTCTTTCAACAGCCTCTGATGGTAATTACAGTAATCGGGGCTGCCATATATCCTTTAAGCAATTATGACACAAAAAAAAGCCCCCAAGGACCCCCTGTCGTGGGATGTTCAAAACGGTTTCCCTGCTGAACAGAAATCCCATTTTCTTAGCGCTAAAACTTCTGAGACGAAGCGGTACCTCGGGGAACCGGAGCGCTTTTAAACAGAGTTAATCAGTTATCGCATGACCCCGTGTCAAGCTTACATTTTTCTCCTCCCGCCCCCCGTCCTGCCTCTTACCCGTCTACTTATTTCATATTTTGCCCTGCACGAAAGTTTTCTCATAACAGCCCCTGCGGGGCAGAGATTTGGGTTTTGGGGGGGGCGGGGGGGTGGGGAGTGGAGAAGGAGCAGAGCGCGGCCGGGTCTGCGGGCAGGCGGCGGGACGAAGCGGCCCTGCAGACGCGCGAAGCTGGGGGGCCCCAACCGCTCCCTCCGCCGTGTCCCCTCTCCCCGTCCTCAGCCTCGCCAAGGTCCACGGAGCTCAGCGGACCGGCCGCTCCGGCTGCTGGAAACGTGTTTATGTGGGTTTGGCGATGTGCTCCAGACGCTCGGGTTTTATAGACCGAATATGTGGGCGTGTAAAAGGATATATGGACAATACGTTTACATGCATGATGTGGATATGTACTTAGATAGTGAATAGTATTTTTTCAAAACTGCTCCCAGACACAAAATCCGTCTGGGGAAAACTATTTTTAAAAGTAACCCAAGTTTCTTCCTTCTCCACCACACCACTTTAGCGCCGGCGGAGCCGAGCTGGCTGCCCCGCACCGCAGGCCAGCCGGGGAAGCGGGGACCCCCGTGGCTGTCCTGTGCCCTGGGGGGGACAGCGGTCCCACGGCGGGCCTGGGTGGGCGGCCGAGGCTGGGGATGGTTGGCAAGGGAAGAGGAGCGGAGCGGGGTCCCGGCGCGGGGAGCGGGGTGGACCAGGGTGCGCGGGGGCAGCGCGGCAGTGCCGGGCTCCGCACCGGGATGCACCAGCGCTGCACGTATTGCTCCAGTGTCTCTCCCCCCACCCCTAGCCTGCCCCTCCTCCTCCTCCTCCTCCTCCTCCTCCTTTGTGTGCGTGCGTGTGGACCCTCTCTCTCCCCGTGGATGCTAAGGACTGGAGAGGGAAGTCGAGCGCTTTCCCCCCGTTGGCATTGTGCGATATCCGAATTCCCATGCTACACTTTTTGACGGGTCACTGGTGCCCCAATAGGCAGGTGGCAAGGAGGGCTTGTAATTACACACTCCCAGAAACGGTGCCTTGGCCTCAGCCCTCCTCACGGGCGCCTACCTGCAGCTCCAAAGCCGCGGTTTGCTCGCAGGCAGTGGGTCAGGGGGGCATCCTTCAGCTGCGCTCCTTATTAATTGCGTAAAAGTTTTCTATTCTTTAACCTCTCTCCCTCCCTCCCACCTTCCCTCCCTCCGCCACCCCTCCCTCTCGCAGTCCCTAACCTAATCCCCGTCCCTCTCACCGTGTTGTGTATAGCAGCTGTCGGGTTTCATTTAGGGGAGAAGCTGGCAGCTTGTGCTCATTGGAGGCAGTCAAACGAGTTTCAATGGGCAAAATCATTAAGTTAACACTTTATCTAATGTCCCTATTGTCTGCCAGCAGGCATTGTCTTAGAGCCTTAGCACAGACATGTCTGAAAGTATCTCGGACTCCTAAATTC
>NW_020955209.1:2075072-2080089 GCF_003031625.1 Empidonax traillii
AAGAGAAGAGAAGAGAAGAGAAGAGAAGAGAAGAGAAGAGAAGAGAAGAGAAGAGAAGAGAAGAGAAGAGAAGAGAAGAGAAGAGAAGAGAAGAGAAGAGAAGAGAAGAGAAGAGAAGAGAAGAGAAGAGAAGAGAAGAGAAGAGAAGAGAAGAGAAGAGAAGAGAAGAGAAGAGAAGAATAAAAAAAAAGAAAAAGAGAAGAAAAAATGAATAAAGAAAAAGAAGAAAAAGAAAAATAAATGAATAAATAAAAAGAAGAAAAAGAAGAAAAATGAAATAATAAAGAAAAAGAAAAAGAAAAAGAGAAGCATAAAGAAAAAGAAAAGAATAAAGAAAAAGAAGATGAAGAAAAATATAAAGCAAAAAGAAAAAAAAAATAGACGAGAGAAGAAATAAGCCATAGAAAAGGCAGAAGCCGAGCGGGGTTTTGGCGGGTTTCTTGAACCGGGCTGCAATAGTTTCTCTAAGAGTTTTTAC
The DNA here is from genome assembly GCF_003031625.1 of Empidonax traillii. NCBI lineage: Eukaryota > Metazoa > Chordata > Aves > Passeriformes > Tyrannidae > Empidonax > Empidonax traillii. Next base: position 2,075,551 of record NW_020955209.1, read on the forward strand.
ATCCCTCTCAGAGCATTTGCAATTCTAGTCAAAACCAGTGCGAAAGCAGCGCCCGGCGGAGCGGGGGCTGCGGGAGAGGCGGAGCGGAGCGGAGGGGCGCTGCCCGCCCTGCAGACTCGCACCCAAGCTCGCCCGCAGACTCCTCCGCTCACAAAAGGAAAGTTTTGGTGCAGGTTTTGAGGTAAAGAAAATGGCACTCCTTCTCTGCAGCAGAAACCAACCCCCTTTCGCCGGGATTGCTAGCGGGGAGAGGAGATTACTTGGCTTCCCGATCATTTTATTTTGGTGGTGTTTTGTTGTTGTTGTTGTTTTTAATTCTGTGCCTCGGTCTCCTGACTGCTCTCCTGCCCAGGGAAAGTGCCGGCCTCTGTTTGCCGAGCGCCAGAAAGAGAGTGAAACATTCCCCTAGAACCCCCGCAATTCCCTCCCTGCCCCCCTCATCCTCACTTCTAGCGGGCAAGCCTGCTGCTCCCGCTGCTGTAATCTTCCCTTCCAAAATGGGTCTTGGCGATTATAGAAGATCCAAATAAACGTAGTGGGGCATGAGTAATGCTCATTGTAGAAAACTGACACTTGCTCAAGGAAAAGAAAGTTGGCTATAAAATCACTTCGTTATTTGCTTGTACTGCGGCTCTGGGGCTAATCCCTTCGGAGGTCAGATTGCTGAGCACTCTCTCTTTCCCTCTTTCCCTTCTCTGCTTTCAGGTCGCATCTTAGACATCCCTTGCAAAGTGTGTGGGGACCGCAGCTCCGGGAAGCACTATGGGGTGTACGCCTGCGATGGGTGCTCGGGATTTTTCAAGCGGAGCATCAGGAGGAATAGGACCTATGTTTGCAAATCAGGAAATCAGGTACCAGCCTCAGAGCATCCTCCTCACCTCCTGCACCCCTTACCCTGCGTTTCCCCAGGGGTCCGTATTGCCCTCCCCTTGCCAACAGAGACACCCGCAGCAGCAAGGTGCAGCAGCCACGCAGCCTCACCCTCCCTTCCCAGGGGGTGTCGGGCCGAGGCCGGGCTCTGCGTGTCCCAGCCCGCCTGTCCCTGGCACGCCCCCTCCCCCCCCCGCCCCAGACCACCGGAGAGGCCGGGGGGATGCGCAGGGAGGAGCAGGGATGCGGGCGGGGGGAGGGCGCAGCCAGCACACCGCCTCGTTACGAGGGGACAGAGAGGGGCAGCCTTCAGTAAGCCTCAATAGGTGGCCGAGAGATGGACAACCATCGGTTTACATGCCGGCGTGTCGCGCCCGCGCCCGGCCGGAGGCAGCCCCGCTTTTCGCCTTCCCGCTCCGGCCACGCTCCTTTCCACCCACGGACCGTCCCCACGGGGACGTGGGGCTGGGAACGCGGAGTGGGGCTCGGCTCACCGGGGCGCTCCGAGGGGGCGGCACCGCCGTCGCTGTCTCGGGTGCTGAAGGCGGCCCGGCCCGCCCTATCCCAGGGCCGAGCGCTAGGCCCGGCCCGGCCCGGCTCGGCCCGACGCACCCAGGGGGCGGCCCCTCCGTGTCCCCCGCCGCGGCGGGGAGGGTGTCGGGGGCCGGTGGGGTGGGCGCGCTGCTGCCCCCGGCCCGACAGCTGGCTGTGTTGCAGGGAGGCTGTCCGGTGGACAAGACGCACAGGAACCAGTGCCGAGCCTGCCGGCTGAAGAAGTGCTTGGAGGTCAACATGAACAAAGATGGTACCTGCTCCCCCTCTCCCGGGGCCGGGGTGGCAGGGCAGCAGGACGGAGCTGCTCTGAACCATGGAGCATTGTGTCATCCTGGTGTCTCCTTGCCCTGGCCCCTAATAACCCCCCGATCCTGTGGCAGCCTTGGACATTTCTCCCCAGACATCTCTCGGGCAAGGGGCACGAGAAAATTGCAGGGAGGGAGGGAAGCTCAGCCGAGCAGTGAAGGGTACCCAGTGTGGAACCCCCTGGTGACTCCCTCGTCTCTCCTTGGTGCCCCACAGCAGTGCAGCATGAGCGGGGCCCCCGGACATCGACAATACGGAAGCAGGTGGCCCTCTACTTCCGCGGGCACAAGGAAGAGAGCGGCGGCACCCCACACTTCCCCACCGCTGCCCTGCCAGCACCTGCCTTCTTCACTGCCGTCTCTCAGCTGGAGCCCCACGGCCTGGAGCTGGCCACCGTCACTGGCACCCCGGAGAGACAGGCTCTGGTGGGCCTGGCACAGCCCACCCCAAAGGTCAGCCACTGCCCCGGCCCCCAGCGGGCCTGCAGACCAGGGTGCCTGCAACCTGTCAGCTCCTTCCTGCCTCTGGGATAGACATGGCAAAGAGCAAGGCTTGAGGCTTTGAGGGTTGTGGTGGGGACTTCTGTTATACGCCTAAGAGCCCTGAAGATATGAGGTGCACGGGAATGAGAGGCCCTCTGCAGAAGGGGCGAGCAGCAGCACTGACTGATAACCTGCTCAATACAAACCCTGTCTCTCCTACATTTTTACACCTTCATGGCTGCAGAAGTGCTACTCCTGCCTGGAGCCCATCCACAAGTCAGTTTTAAACAAATTGTTTCACAAGGCATGCAATCATTGAGTTTTCTTCAGCAAAATGTCCATCTCCATGGTGGTATAGTCCAGAAAGTACTATGTGTACTTACTAAAGCCTGTAGCTTGTCCACATAGACAAACAAAAAACAAACCTAGCTAAGCTGGCTCTGTACTTCTTGGTTGTGACATTTCCTAAGCAGACCAGTGGAAGCACTGCTGTAGCCTCAACTGCACAGGAATTAGCTGTGAGGTGATATTTTTCATTAGCCCATTTGCAATGGTATTTTGCATATTCACTGCATCTAGAAAATCACAGAAGAGGCTGATTAAATAGTTCTGCATTTTTAGAGTTGGTAGCTTGGCAGAGGCCATCATGAATGTGGTCACAGTATATAGTTTTACACGGCAATTTTGGAAAATACAGAATCAGATATTATTTGGCAAGAAAATGTAGCACACACTTGAAAACATAACTCCATTCCAACCCAACACAGCCTTTGGATAGTTATGTTTAGCTCTACTTATTTACTTACAACCTGTTGCAGTCAGGGAGCAAGTTGAAGGTTAAGGCTAAGTGAGTGCTTACTGCTTTGCTGAGCAGGGTTGGAATGCTAAATCAGCTTCTGAAGCAACGTTACAAACCACAAATTCTTAATCAAATTTGTATTCTTCTAACTCTGCTACCAGAGATGTGCAACTCTGTAACAGAGTAAAGGATGACACTTTGTTTTGATACTTCCCCCCGCCCCCCCCCAGTGTAATAATTTCATTCTCCCTCCAGCCTTTTCCTCCGAACTGCTTCTGTAGCACAGCTCATCCACGCGGATAAGCAGCAGGGAGCAGTTTGGAGCGAGCCCACTGCAAGCAATGCCCTCTGCTTGCGGAACAGGAGAGTGCACACTCTGTATTGGGGATGAACATGACGCACAGAACGGCAGCTGTAGGGGAGAGGAAGATGAGGCTGCCTTGGTGACACTGTATGAAGTTGCTTTATTTTCTTTTTGACATTAGTACCCACATGAAGTCAACGGTACCCCTATGTACCTCTATGAAGTGGCCACTGAATCCGTCTGCGAGTCAGCAGCCAGACTTCTGTTCATGAGCATCAAGTGGGCCAAGAGTGTCCCAGCCTTCTCCACCTTGTCCTTACAAGACCAGGTAAGGCACCTGCAGTGGGAGTGGCATCAGCCTGGTCTGCCTGTTAAAGGCTCAGGCCTCAGATGGGGTCCTGAACTTCCAGCCCTAGACCTCCAAATCTGTAATGGACTTCAGCAGTTCTGAAGTTCACAGCAGAATTTAGGTCTGTCCCTGAAAACCAGGCAGTGATTTAGAAACTGCTTTCCTCCAACTTTTATTTCACGAAGCAAGTGGAAATCAAACAAACAAAAAAAATCTAATATAAAGTGACTATTATGGGAGGACAACATCTAGAGGAGAAATCACTAGGCTGCAGACCAAGCTTAGCATGCCAAAACTCTTTCTCTACTTGTGGGACAACTCTTCCCTCCATAAAATAGGAAACAGCATTTTGCTATTTTGGGATGAGAAATGTTTATTAAAGTATATAGCCTCAGGATACGACTGAGGGGTTTCTGAAGACCATTTCTCCTTCTCCTATTCCACCACCTCCTCTACCTCCTCCTACCTTTGTCTTCTCCTGCTCCTCTCCTCTCAACTCTTTACACAGCCAACATTTTTTCCTTATTCACCTTGGCTTCAGTGAACTTACAATTACATCAGTATGGCAGAAGCAGCATTTGGCCAACCCCCAGTATTTTCCACCCTTAATTAAAATCTTCCCTAAGGTGTTTTGTTTTCCTCTATGACAATTTGCCTCGAGTAAATCATATGTGCACCATACAAGCTGAAGCAATTTCTTAATGACTGAAGCAATTTCTTAATGCTGTGTGCAATCACACAGCAGCTACAGGATGGACAAGGGATCAGACCCAGCCAACATGGGTTTAGGAAGGGCAGATCCTGTTTGACCAACCTGATTTCCTTTTACGATCAGGTGACCCACCTCGTGGATGAGGGAAAGGCTGTGGATGTG
>NW_020955209.1:2081504-2116603 GCF_003031625.1 Empidonax traillii
GGGAGGTTTAGGTTAGATGTTAGGAAGAAATTCTTTACAGAGAGGGTAATCAAGCATTGGAACAGCCTACCCAGAGAGGTGGTGGATTCACCATCCCTGGAGGTTTTTAAGCAGAGATTGGATGTGGCCCTTAGTGCCATGATATAGTAATTGGAGTTGGATCAGGGGTTGGACTTGATGATCTTGGAGGTCTTTTCCAACCCAATCTATTCTATGATTCTATGATTCTCGATGAGGACTCAGTGTGCTTTGTATAATGCACCAATTTTTAAAAAAGTAATCACGCAATTATAAAATGGAAGGGTGGAAAACTATGCAAAGCCCCAATCATAAAAGACACCTCATACTTTGATACAATTGAGCTAATTTACCAAAATGGTTACTAGAGAAATTGTGCCTTAGATGTTACACAGCAGTCTAGATGCTACATAGCAGTCATCAGGGGAACTAGTTTCTTTCCACAGATGCATGTTGCAAATGTTGCATATGATATGCAAATATGTATTTTGAACTAAAAGAAAATAATTTCTTAGGAAACCAGTAGTGTTTTCTACCTAAAGGCAAATCATGGTGGTCACAATGTGATATGAGGCTAAGGTACATAAAAATGTTTCTTTTCTAGCACCAAACCCATGTTTTGAAATTCTTGTCAGGAAATTATACAAAGGGGAATACTGCTCAGCTCCACTGCTATCCAGTGAGGATGAGGGGAGTGATGACACAGGGCCCGGGAGATCACACACACTGTTAGGAAGATAACAATCCCAGTGTGGAATGCTGCTCTCTAATCTCATCTTCTGCTGGCACTGCTCCTGTGGAGCACTGGCTCAGTCACACCAAGCAACCAAAGAAACAGGCTCAAATATCAGGAACAAGAAGCAGGTGTGCTGCTCCAGCCCAAACCCCAGCCCCAGCACACAGCTGGAGACTGGGTCCATCTCTACACCAGTGGTGTCCACAGCAGGCTCCCTAGGAAAAGGCTTTATTTGACATAATAGGGATGCATTTCCCTATGCATCTCTGTTAGTATGCAGAGGAGAGGGCAGCAGGATTTGGGAGCAAGGGAAGTCTCCGTTGCACATGAACAAGCATGCCTCAAACAGCAAGGCCTGCTTATCTACCATAGATACCACAGTGCTCCTGTTAAATAACCCACTACCTCTTTCACTGTCATATAAGGGACTAACATTAGTTAAAAACCCAGCTTTTCCTTAACATTTCCTTGACTTGCTGTACCTCATTGCAAGCCAGCTTCCTCAAAACTCAGAGCTGCTCAGCTCTAAAGCTTTGACTTGGGCCTCTTTCTGAATGATTTCCCTGACATATTAGGAGAGCTGGAGAAGAAATAACTGATTTTAATCACTTTATTTCATAAATAATCATACTGTTGATTTTTATAACAGTGCTATTGCATTATTTAATTTGACAATGGCCCAGCTGTAAATGTCTGCATTTCTCTTTTTGTATCCCTGACATATGCCTGAGGAGACTCTAAAACCTTTTCCTGAGTTTTGGGGGTTTTTTTGTGCTCTTCTAAAAAAGGCAAGTGCACTGTGATTTCAGGACTCTGAGACAGTTTCATCTTGAAGGCAAGGAAATAGATAAAAATTAATTTGCTGATAAAACACAAGTCTGAGGATTGCTGAGTCACTTACCCTTGGTAAAACATCCCTTCCTTAGATCCATACAGATAAATCCATCATGAACTGGAAGCCACACAAAGAAAAAACCACCATACTTCTAGTTCTGCTAGCCTGCACACCTGCCCATTTTGTCTGTGAGACAGGTTGGCCCAACGCACATCACCAACAAAATGTCACTCCAAAGATGGGGTTGATTAAGAAGCAAAACTTAGTCCTTCAGAAAGCCCAGTATTTGTTGTTTCTTTGAAGAAGGAGGGCTGAGTATGACTTCAGCATGAATTATTTTAATTAGTGGTTTTACAGACTTATGCATAGGCATGAAGAAAGCTTTAGCTATTGGAATAGTCTCTTATTTCTAAAGTCTTCTGGCTTTAAAGACTTAGTGGGAAAGAACATATGAAATTGATATCTTCCAGGAACCACCATTCATTACCATTGTATCTGCATGAATGAATGACAAAAAAAGTGCAAATGAAAGGCTGGTGACATTTCCTATGTCATACAGAAACCTGCCCATCCATCAGGCAGGATTATCCAAAGGAGGGGCTGGTTTTCCAGGTTGCAGTGGTTAGGAGAGACTTAAGAGCATCTTCATCTGCTCTCAGAACAGAGCAGAGATGGGCACTACACTCTAGACAAAACACCCCCTCCCCCACATTTCATAAAATAACCTGGGTAGTTTTCTACATTGTGAAATACAATGTAAGTATTTCAAACAGTAACTGCGTGCAGTGACAGAAATACATTCCTGTCACAATTTCCTTAGGTTATGTAGAAGTCCTGCAAAGCACATAGCATAAAAAGGCACAAAATAGACATAACCCTACAGTGACATTTTAGAGCAGAGATTCTGAGAGGTCTTCATCCCACTCAGACCAGAACAGGAGAGGTTAAAACTTGTAATCTCAGAATCAGAGAATGGGTCAGGCTGCAACGTACCACAGTGCATCACCTGGTCCAACCTTCTTGCTCAAGCAGGGACAACATGGCACAGGATTGGGTCCAGATGGTTCTTGAGTATCTCCAGTGAGGGCGACTCCACAGGCTCTCTGAGCAACCTGTCATCCACACAATAAATTTCTTCCTCATAGTCAGGTGAAACTTCCTGTGCACTGGTTTCTCTCTGTTACCTCGTCCTATTGGTTGGCAACAAATAACACTGCCCTGAACAGCAGTACAGTTAAGAATTCACACATTGATGAAGGATTCATTTTTACTGATGCTTTCTGTATCAGCTATTACTTTCACATATCTCATTCCAAGGAAATAATCATTAATTTGGTACAACATCTTCTTTTTACTTTGTTCTTCCTTACAGACTCTTTATAGACTTAAAATATCCTCCTTCCTACTTTCCTAAAAAGCTAAGCTGCTGAAACTTTCAGCAACATTAATTTTTGTAGGTTTTGGGAGGTTGTTTTGGTTTGGGTTTTTTTTGCTGCATGAGTTTTGGAAAATCTGTTTTCACTGCATGGAGCTGCTAGAAGATACCTCCCTACTCCACTCCTGTTCTCACCCCTCCAAGTCTCTCCCACCCTATTGTGAGGCACAAGGTCCCAGCAATGTGTATGCATCACAACATGCCCTTTAGGCCATGAACTTCAGCTCAACTGAGGGTCCTCCAAATGTCTCTTAAGAGTTGGTCTGGGCTAACAATCCTAGATGCCCTCAAGATTAAAAATGTCTGGCTTTGCCAGTCTGCATTTCCAGAAGTCTTTTCTCCTCTTCAGATGCACCAGTGACTCTTCACAGAAACCAAAAGCATTGCCTTCAAACAGAGAAAAACACATCCTCCATACAGCCACACAACATGCAAAAATGGCAGAGAACCAGCAATGCTGCCAGTGTAGGTGCCTGGATATTCACATCTCTGAAAGGCAACAGCTCTTAGTGCCTGGAATTTCTGAGTGATTTTAAGCAAAAAAAGCAGGAAAACAGGTGGCACTGAGAAACAATATGTGTGTGCAGATGCTGTGCCTGACAGACCTAAAGACTCGCTTAGTAAGGAAGGGGCTAAAAGATACATATGTGCTCTAAAGCAGTGCTCCCTACACTGATGCAGGATGTTGTCCAGGCTTTTCTTCACAAATTCTGCCTTCCCAGGGGAAAGGAGTGTAATTCCTAGAGAGCAAGAGGAAAGCACTCATCCAACCTGTCCTAGAACAGGTGTTCTACGTGTGAGGGAGAGGAGCAGGGAGCCCATACCATGCTGAGAAACAAAGGCAAGTGTGTTCATGTTGTGAGCAAACTCTTGGGGAAGGAATTCTCACTCTCCTTTCTCCTCTTCCCTTTTGGTCCACAACATTGTGCACAGTGAGCCAATGCTTAGTGTTTTTCCACAATGCATAGACTTATTTCTAGACACCTTCTCAAAACCCTAAGAGAAGAGCTAATGAATGCTGTGGGGAAAATACCATGACAGGCATTTAAAGTAGTTTTTAAAATAACAGAAATTTACATATTTAAATTGTTTATAAATCTATAAATTATACACTATGTTATATTGTACATCTATTGTATGACAGCTGATGCTTTTGGAAGATGCTTGGAGAGAACTGTTTGTTCTAGGAATAGCACAATGGGCCATTCCAGTTGATGCTAACACTCTACTGGCTGTATCTGGTAAGAATTGCACAATTTAATGACTTTGTTACAAAAATTACCATAAAAATACATTACTGAAAAAAGAACAACATGTAAAGAATTACAAATTCCTACTGAACAATAGAGCATACCTGTCATTTATAAATCTATATTTAAATGCAAATAATGTTGTTTTGTTGTATTCATGACCGCTTGCATTGTCATTTAAATGCAAATTACTGTGTTTGTTATCATCCAAGAGAAGATTTTATATTAACTTTCATACAATATAGTCAGTTTACATGGAACCAGATAGACAAGTGTGACAATAGAGTGGATATTGATACAGAGGATTTTGTCAGAAATCAATATAAAATAAAGGAAATGCCTTTAATATTATTTATTTCATCTGTTTCTGTTTCAGGCATGAACGGTGACAATACAGATTCTCAGAAGCTGAATAAAATTATTTCAGAAATACAGGCTTTACAGGAGGTTGTGGCTAGATTTAGACAACTTCGGCTAGATGCTACTGAATTTGCCTGTCTTAAATGCATTGTCACTTTCAAAGCTGGTAAGCAGAAAGAATCTCTTGCTCATCTGGTCTGATAACTATGAGGTTGCTACTTTAAAGAAAAAAAATATGTTTTAAACCACATACAGGTTTTCCAGTATTGAATTCCAGTGGTCAGTGCTGCATTTTTGAAAGACTGACAGTGGAGTGCTAGGAAACTAATAGGAACATTTAATTTGCGTTGATAGCACTAGCTGAACTGTTCTGACCCACCCAAGAGTCAAGCTGAACTAGTAACTATCTGCTTTCCAGTGCCCACACACAGCGGTTCTGAACTGAGGAGTTTCCGAAATGCTGCTGCCATAGCAGCCCTTCAAGATGAAGCCCAGCTCACTCTGAACAGCTACATTCATACCAGGTGAGTGGCGTCTTCTCCCAGTAGTTCTGGCAGGTGTAGGGGTAATATCCTCCTCTCACTGTGGCATTTGCACTGACTGAAACGGGGACTGGGCTGTTACAGCAAGTGTTCACTGGCTGTCAGCCTGCTGGCATTTGGCATTTCCTTATGGAAGAGAACTACAGAAAATGTCAGAAAAGACCCTTCAAATCATCGAGTTCAATCATTAACTTAACACTGCCAAGTCCACCACTAAACCATGCCCCCAAGTGCCACATTTATGTGTCTTTTAAATACCTTCAGGGACGGTGACTCCACCACTTCCCTGCGCAGTCTATTCCAATGCTTGATAACCCTTTTGGGGAAGAAATTTTTCCTAATATTCAATCTAAACTTTCCCTGATGCAACTTGAGGCTATTTCCTCCGCTTGCTATTTGGGAGAAGAGACCAAAACCAAACTCACTACAACTTCCTTTCAGGTAGAGAGTGGTAAGGTCTCCCCTGAATCTCCTTTTCTTCAGACTGAACAAACCCAGCCCTCTCAGCTGTTGCTCAGAGGACTTGTGCTCTAGACCCTTCACCAGTTTTGTTGCCCTTCTTTGGGTATGCTCCAACACTTCAATGTATTTAAACAAATGGAAAAGTGCTAATAGGAGAGATCTTCCCCTGGGAAGTGATACCTGCTGTGAAAAACTTTGCAGTTCAGAGGGCTCTACACTTTATCCAATTAAATACCTCTAAAAGTGATGCTCAAAACTTCACATCTCAGACCAGGATGAGTGCTTTTTACCCATGATCTCCAATTCCCATATGATTTCCCCCACATTGCAGACACAGAAATCAGGACACGAGTGGCTCTTCCAAGATGCTACCCTGTGTCTGTGCTCAGGTTGAAACAAAAACCCCAGAACTCGTGAATCTCACTGTGGTGCTGCAGCAGAGTGATGAGAATCACTGTATGGGAAGAAAATATTCCCCCTTGTCTCATTTAGGACAAGTTCCACAGGATATAGAAATCTTAAAACCTGCTGTAAAAGCTCTAGCTGTCATTCCACAAAGTGCATGGGGGTGAGCCCAGAAAATGTGCAAAGTACAACCCCACATTCTAGAACAGCTAGCTGGGAACAGATCATTAGCCTCTTACTATGGACTGCTTCAGAGTGGTGTGACAGGGGAGAAGCCTGAAGATGTTACCAAACATCTTCTGCAACATTGCCCTGGTTGGTTCAGGACTCCCAGGGAGTTGTCACAGGGCTTTTGAAGTCCACATCTATGTCCTTTAGCTGCAGTGGGGGCCCATGAGACTAGAGCAGTGGGAGACAGAGCCCTGAAAGAGAAACTTCTATACTACCTTTTCCTTCTGAAACTTGGATTTGCTGTTGTAACAGCTCTGTTGGGCAGAAGGCTATTCCATATCAGAGATTAGATGGTAGTAGTCTCTGAAGCACTTTAGACTAAAGGGAATGGCCTGACTGAAGATGGGAGTATGCAAATTCCATCCAGTTATGGCTGCTTCAGAGCAAAAAGAATAACTGCTGCATAGCAACCTCTTCCTGCTCTCTAGGAAGGTCTTTTCCAGGAAGATTGCTCCCTAGAGACTGAGACAGGGACTGTTGAAGAGACAAGCCAGGGACAAATACATAGTCACTGTTTCCATTCCAGGCGTGGCAATTTTTCTGCTGCATTTCCATGTTGTTGGAAGTATCTAGCTACTGGGCTAAACAATATCTGTTGTAAAAGATAGCCTTTTACAAGGGAAAATACGCAGTGCACTGACAGGACTGTCACTTTGACTTCACTGGGAGAGGGCTTTCAGCTTGCATTTCATCCTCAGGCTTGAATATACCTTCCTGCCAGCGTTACAGCAGCATTAGCCCTTTGATCTCAGTGGAGTCAAGAGGACGCAAGGGAGGGCAGTCTGGAAGAGTAGTACATTTCTCCAAATGACCTACTCCTCCTTTTAGGGAAACCACAGAAGTTTCAGAATTGCTGGTGTAAAGTCAGTGTAAGCCCAGCTAGAATGCACATCCTATGTTGTGTTGGCTCCAAAACCTGGGAGAAAGGATGGAAAATATCCTGTACACAAACACATTACCTGGGGATACACATAGCTTCTTTAATTAAAATTTTCTTTAAAAATGTCAATTGGCATTCAATGCATACGTCAACCAAAAAGGGGCAGAGTGATTGCCATGACAATCCAGCTAGGTTTAAACTGCACTTTAAATGAGAGGGTAGTTATTACAGGACAAGCTCTTCCCTGAACTGCACTGAAAACAGAGTTGTTGTATGAGAGACACATCAGATCCAGTCTTTATATTGCTACTGCTCCAGGGGAATAAACAAAGGAGATAAATAAAACTCAGAAACTTTGTTCTATATTCTGCTAACTGCTATACTGAGAGACTTCCTTGGAATCAAGTCTTCTTGCTCACCTGAGTACAAAACACAGGTAGCACCATCTGTACAGTTTATTGAATGTTGGTCCTTTTCTATGAAGTAAAACAGTTACTCTGAAAAAATACTTGAAAACTTCAATAACATTCTTTCTCTCTCCATCTCCCAGGTATCCCACACAACCCTGTCGTTTTGGGAAACTTTTATTGCTTTTACCAGCTTTACGTTCAATTAGTCCATCTACAATAGAAGAAGTGTTCTTCAAAAAGACCATTGGGAATGTACCAATTACAAGACTGCTTTCAGATATGTACAAATCCAGTGACATATAAATTACCTTAAATAAACAATCAGGATGGACAGTTTGAGAAGAACTTTTATCTATGGAGAATAAGCCTCAACTAACAAAATCTACAGGAAGCATAAGCCTGGGAATGTTTAGCCCTTAAACTCATTGACAAAAAACACCCCAGTAGATATGATTCTGCTGCTCTGAACAGAGTGATTTAGATCATGGAGAGAATGCTTTGTTCTACAGAAAAAGTGAAAGTGGTTGGAATTTGGCTGCTATTCCTGTTACTACAGGATGGAGGCAATTCAGATGCCAGTCATAGTTAACAAAGACTCTGCTATTCTCTCATTTAACTGGCAGATCTGAGACAAAATGTGAAAGAAGGTACTTTAGTTTGTTCAGTATTTGGAACTGAGTGACCAAACTTGGCTTCTGTTGTAACACAAGATGTGGTGGCCTTCAGAATTGTTTTAAAAGTAGCCTATGTTGGGAAAATGTTTTTAATATGATAGGCAACATTTAAGACCAGGTTACCAAAACATTGCTTCTGCTATAATACATCATGAAGTGGCCTTCAGAACTGATTAAAAAGTAGCTTACGATGGCAGTTCCATTCTTCCTACAAAATGAACTGGTGATCTTTGACGCAGATGTCACAATTTGTTTGGTTAACATCTCAAAGACACAAGAGCTTTATACACTTCCTTCCCGAACTTTCCTCCTTCTTCTTCCACACACACAGACACACATTCACACACACACACACCCCCCTGAAAAGATACAAGTCAAGAAAGGAAGACTAAAACAGCAAAACCAAATACAATGGAGATGACCGCTTCAGTGACCTGCTGGCTGTCCCGTTGGCACAGTGCTGAAACCAAAGGCAACGGTGGCCAAACTCTTTGTCGATGAGATGTGCGGAGAAATGAAATGACTATTAAAAAAAAAAATCAATGGAAGGAATTTTATTTCAAAGAAATAAAGGTTGTTGACTGATACAATGCTAACAATTTCCAAAAGTCTCCAATGCCTTTTTAGAATACTCCAGGTTCTAATTTCGAAGCCTTGTTCACCTATACCCTCTCACACACAAAAACGTTATAAGCTGCTTATTTGATGTATGAAAAATGTAGAAAAAAAAACCTTTTAAAGATAGCTGCTGTACTTTTCAAAATTTGTTATTAGGAACTAGCACTGAGAAAGATCAGCACTTGGACTATCATAGAATGAGTAAAACTTTTCCTGTACAAAGTGGATTAACCGATTTGTGAAGTTAAAAAGTTGTACTCATTGTATTTACAAAGAATAAAAATATATTGAATTTAAATTACTTTCCAGGGTTCTTTTAACGCTTGTTCTTAATTAGTTTCTTCCACTGTATCCCACTGACCAGGGAATAGAACTATTCTCTACTAAAATGAATTGCCTTAGATGCTTTGGACTCCCCATCAACAGAGGTTTGAAAAACAGGTTAGACAAACAACAAAGGAGTAGCTTAGGTGATCCTGATTTTTGAGATTCTGCATAGAACTGTTCCATGTAATTCAAATATACACTGGCTGCAACATTCCCTTCTCAAGGAGGTGACATACGCTTTTTCTAGGACACAACTAAGTGCATTGGAGATCTACCCCAGTATGCGCTTTCTGTTTCACGTTATTACAATTTTTAATATTGGCGAATTGCTCAGCTAACAAAGGATGATGAGTTCAAAAGCACTGCTTCAATTAAAAAGACTGAGGTTTTATTAAGGTGCCCAATAGTGTAATCACAGCAAAGAAAGAGGTAAGCAACTCCCAGTCAACAGAAAAGGTTGGCAGTAGGAGAAGGGAAATATATTGTTCATATGGCAATGAGTGACTGAAGAGTCATGCATGCTAAAATGACAGGTAGAAATATATTGATGGCTCACTGATTTGCACTGTCAAGGAATATAGATCATGAGTGCAATCCTAGCTCTGCTGACTTTCAAGTTCAAAATTCTCACGTTTCAGTGGTCAAAGTTTTCACCCCAGCTCTCTTCCATTTGCACTCTGCTAGGTCTCACATTCTATCCTTTCCAAGACAACTGGACCATAAAGTACACAAGACAAGTCTTTGGATGAGTCCAGTGAGACAAAGCACAGACTACAGGACCTCAAGACATCTATACAAACCGGCATGGAGCACTTGAGAATGTATTTACCACAGGGCACAGTGCTTTCTTAGAAAGAAACCAACAAACACTTTATAAGCCATTTTTCCTGCACCTGTAATAACTTTAAAACATTTTCTGCTCTCTACAATAAAAATAACCAGATAAGGCAGAAAAATCAACTGTGGTTCTCTACTCTGTGACAATTCAGTTTATGAGCTATAGAAGTCAAACTCAGTGCTGCACAGAACCCATCACAGAACATTAATTCCAGTAAGATTCATGCTGCTGTCCCAGAACAGCAATAAACGTGAACTGCATCCCTGCTGCAAGGCAACCAGGCAACTGCGCTCTGCAGCGTGCTGTTGTCCCTACATCACCCAAGCTAGAGGACAAAATAGAGCGTACTGGCTCTCTTCCAGCTGCAAAACAGGCAGGACAATGGGAGCACACCCTCTTACCTGCAGAACTTAGCCCAGCTGCAGAGCAGACTCATGAGCTGGGAATGATGCCCAGATCCCTATGGTTTAGGCACAGATAATCTCAGACTATGTCTTGCTCCCACTACAGCAGATTGCACAGAAGCAGAACCAGTACACTACACTACACTAGAATTAGGGTCTCTAGTTAGCTTTGAAGGACTTAAGGTCACGTAAGATCCCAGAGTCCTGTAATTCTCAGAAGCTAACACTCCAAAGTCCTCACTTTGGAAATAGGAATACTTTGACATCAAGCATGCAGTTTTTCCCTCTTTGGCTTATTTTTTTTCTTTTCATGGCAAATGATACAGACTGTGTCATCATATTTTAGGTATAAGATGGGGTATGTACCTTGATTTCTGAGAGAAGCACCCCTCAGAAAAGAATGTTTGAGAAGAGAAAAAGAATATCTTACTCTGTATATAAACCCACATAATGAAACTTCGTATACATTTAACCCTTCTTTCCCCTTTTTCGAGAGTAATTCAACTTTTAAGTGTGATTCAACAAGCACAGGGAATTTTAAAAATCATTTTACATTATCACAAACATCTTGAAAAGCTGGACATCCCTGGGCTGCAAGCGGACTCTGCCAGTTTTGGTCCCTGGTTTAATGAATAGGGCCATTAGAGAGAATCAGCACAGTCTTAGTTAAGAACAAGGTGGAAAGAGCAATTATTCAAACACCAGTGTAGCTAATCACCAGTACTATACATCATCCAGTTGGCCACCACTGCTTTGTCAGTTAAGTCTTTGACATTCAGATTTCCAAAAATGAGGTTAGTGGCCTTAGTAAAAAGAAGCTAATAACTTCTGTCAGCAAGTTTGTGGGATGCTCGTGACACTGATAAATATTGCAAGAAGGAAAAAAGCAGCAGAGCTGAGTCTAAGCCAACATGTAGTTACCAAGCAGCACAAAACACTAGAGTAGATTGCTACTAGAATATTCTTGAATCTATTTTCAAGAGCATCTGAATAGGTCAATTCTGTTTCACATGTGGAAGACTAAGAAAGCTTCTCTAGCTCACTTCTTTCTCATGAGAAAGACAACCTCAGAAGTGCTGCTTGTGAACTGCAGTTCAGCCACCAACTATCTGCACTGCACCAGTGGTCACACAAGCACAGAGCTACAGCTTACCCCTCCTTTTGGAAGTGGGCTACAATAACATCTTACAGCAGACTTAGGGGATTTCATGACCCAAACTGTAATTGTAGAGCAGAGCTACTTTAATCTAGGAATGAAGTTCTGTCAACATTCCTTTCTTGATAGGATGGTATAGTTTTCACCAGCTAGTTGAAGCTAGACTGATGCTTCTCAAGCCAAGTAGAAAGGTACTCTTTCCCCAAAGTTATTAAAATCACAGATCTGCTGACTGCCTACCATGAATGGTATGCCAGCTTTGGCTCCACACTACAGGAACAGCCTTCAATACCTTTATATGTTCTTTAACACTTGTAGAGTGAGTGCCATCATCTCAGGGTTCTTAGTGCTGGCTGTTAGCAATACAAAACTACATTGTGTAAGAGAATCACAGCAAGGCTGTAACACCAGTTCACTTAGTACAGTCAAATCCCTGCTTCTCAGAAAGCATGAGATACCCCACGCTCAAGGTCAAGAGTGACAAAACATTTGAAGTGCATTTTCATTTTTATTTCAAAACTTTAGACAAGTTACTTTAGTATATAAATTTGATTTTTTCCTTTTACAGAATATAAAGATAATTCCCTCATTACTTCAGTATAAAGTGTTTTACAAGCTTGAAGACAATTGCATAAGTGTTTCTCACACAGGATATCAGAAATAAAGCAGTCTTTCTACAGACATTCAGACAGGTGACTACCTCAGAAACAGCATAGCAGTTTAGTCAAATACAAGTGAACACGTGACACTACAATTGTGAAAGTTCAAGTAAGGCCAAGTCAGTAAACATTGTTAAGTCATTGCAAATAATAGTGGAAAGGTTTGTGAGACTTTGCAAGGGGTGAATGGTCTCATAGTATAATACTCTTAAATGAAGGATTCAGAGGGATTTAGCTAGAAGACAAGTGAGTTCTTAAATGCTATAAAGCATATGCAAAGGCCAAGCAGTGTACTGGTGTTAGTGGAGACTTTGTGCCTGTTCATCCTCAGCATGCTAAGACAAACTATAACCTCTTAAAACCAAGCCTAAGAACCACTAATGTTTAAGAAGACAGTTTTAGAATTCAAGTATGTCTTATTTTGGATGGTGTGTAGTTTTTGTCTATTACTTCATCTTGTAAGAACATGTGAAGACAGCGCTCGTTCTGTGCCAGTGGGTGGCCTGCAACCCTGGAGAGGAAAAAGACAAGCATTAGTGTGAACCAATCGAGCCTACTTGCAGCTAGCCAGCAGACTGAGGTTTTGTACCACTAACCTATTGTTCTGCATTTAGGCATGAATCCCACTTTCAGTTCACTGCTGGCAACTAGAATGATGTCCAGCAGCAAGATTCGTCATGCTCCCCAGATGAAGTTAGTCCATAGGAACTCTGAGCTACCTCTGATCATTTGGAAGCATGTTATGTCATCGTCTATCACCCGCAACTGATGGGACTATCCAAGTGCCATTCTAACATTAGGAAATCTAGAGTTAAGGAAGGCAAATGGATTTTTTTTTTACAGGTGTTGACACCTGTGCCACAGGACCCCTTTCTAAAGGCTGCTTATCCACTCAGTTCTCATCCCACTGAGCAGCAGTTCACCCTGGCAGAGTCGAAGCCTCGCTCCACCAGGGGGTGCGAAGGCCTTCCAAAGGCTCCAGCACTGCTCCGGGCAGTGACTCCCCTCGGTCAGTGCTCCTCTACCACGGGAAGTCAGAGGGTTCTGTTCACAGCACATGTCTTAGCTATCAAACACAGGAGACAGACCTTGTCTGCTCTAGAAGAGACCAGTATCTCTACTGTAGGTTTAGTTTTGTTTCACACATAAACTGAGACACCATGCTTTTAACAGGAAAGTGGATGAAACTGAATTAGGAGACACTACCAAACTTGGAAGAAAACCACAAGGTATTGCATTCAAACCCTTAAAATACCATGCAGACTCTTGTGCTGGTAAAAATCCAAGGGAATCAGATACCCGGAAGCTGATCACTTATGAATATGAAAATGTAAAGCAGTTTGGTTTAAAAAAGCTACATCCAGTTTGGTCAATCAAGACAGACTTCTGCCTTTAAGAGAAAAAGCCCCCCATCCTCCCTAGGGCAGCTTGTGTCAGCCTTATGGCCTCCATATCTGTCAAAACATTTCTACTCTTAACGGAAGCGATCTAATTGAACACATGTAATACACAGTAAGCTCCAGTGGTTCACCACCAGTACTTCCACGAACTTCTGTGCATCTTCTCCAAATTTATCTATCACTGTTTATTTCACCACAGGACATATTCACTTATCATTGAGGGTGACCTGTAATGAGGAATCTAAGCTCTCCTATTCAGTATTGATGTTTATTTCAAGTACAGTTGTAACACTTATCAGTCTTGTTGGTTCTAGTAAATGGCCAGCAGTCTCAAGCACTAGTTCACAAGGACGATAGTCTAGAATAATTAGTTTGAGTTTCTTATCCTCATCAGACTGACATTGCTGGCCTTGAACTTCAAGAGAAAGATATACAGGAGAAGATGATGGGGAAGCAGCATATTCCTTCTCCCTTTCAGGAAGGCTTGGAAACTGGTGGCTGAATTGCAAGATTAGATCTGATACCAGATTCAACTGGAATAGCTTGCTTTGCATTGGCTTTTCCTTAATATTTTTCACAAAGGTGACCCTTACAAATAGTAGCTGCTACTTCAAAAATTTTCATGTATCTCAAAGTCAGGTTCAGGCAGACAAGAATGCTGAGACACAGTCATCCCTTGAACGTCACTGTATGTAGTACTGATGGTGGTGCCAGCAAGCTGGCCCAAGAGAGATGACTCAAATAACACTGTCTTGATTTAGATTTTATATCTAGAGAGGCAAAGCTTCTCAGTAACATCCATCTCAACACTCCTGGATATCAAGAACTGGCATTGGTGCACTAAGACTTTTTTTGTTAAGGTGATATAATTTATCTGAGGGACTCTACCTCTAGAAGGAACGACCAGCATTGAGAATGCAATAATGTGAATGTACTACGCAAATGACCTTCAGGTGTAATTCACTAATACTCAGAGTACTTGGTAGAAGCCTTAAGGCTTCTATGTTGTTCAAATCTTTAGTAATTGCTTCCTGAGTTGGTCCTGCCATTAGAATAAATTGATGAGCTGCAACAGTTATGAGTTATGTCTGAAAAGTCCTATTCCAGCTGTACTCAAGTCTGCTACTACGTCAACAGCTACATTAACAATCTGCTTTTATGTTTCAAAGGAGGAAAAATTAACCAAGAAGTTGTACACTTCTACACAATCAATTTATTACTTGCTGTAGGACTGAACAAGTGATACCCAAAAACTGACCACCTCATTTCTGTCAGCTATACTGAGTTTTTCAGAGAGTCAAGGTAAGATGACTGTTTCAGTTGCTTCAGAACACAAACAGCCCTCTTGCATACATATTCCTAGACTCGGTATACAAAAGTCTGCACTTCTTCCCCATACAAGGTAGAGTCCCAAGCCCGCATGGACAAAAGTTGTACTTTACAGTCACAACTGCCTTGATTTTACAGCACTAAAAAAACCAACCACATTCCATCTTACTATTGGATGCCCTGGAAGTTCATTCCACTTGTCTTTGAACAGAACAAAGAGCAGTTTGAAGCACTTTACCTGCTCAGAATCATTAGCAATACCTCTAAATTGAGGTGACATGCAAGTATGTGGAGAAAAAAGAGAGATTTCATAAGGTCACACTTACTTGCACAAAACAGACAGTTTCAGTAAACTAGTCACTTGCAACGCCAAGACACTGAACTGACTAACAGTAACTGCCAAGTACATTCTCTTAAGTTCTTGAGTAACTCACAGGCATCTTCTGTTAAACAGCCTAACTATCAAACAAGATTAGAATGCTAGTGGAACTGACAAGCTTGAACTTTTAAAGGGAGCAGTCCCAAATCCAGTTGGTCTGAACAGCACTGACTCTAGAGACCAGAAGAGTGGTTAACTGACAGCATTCCGCCTTACCCACAGCTTGGATCCACATTGTTAGAGATTAAACCAGCAACTCTGGTCCATGTAACGACAGCTGTTAGTAGTGTCAGATGGCAGAAACAGAATCATAATACTTTGCTACTATAATTTCTGCTCACCTTTTGAAAGGCAGTGACAAAACCCAAAGTGTCTATTTCAAACTATGCATGCCTACCTAGAGCAGTGTTTTTACATCTTCAGAAAGATTCTCATGATGATTAGAGAAAATATGCATCATTACACAAGCTGATAATACCTCACATCTGCTATCAAAGTAAACTGCTGTAAGCCCACTGTAAGCTCCATTGTTCCCACAGTGGAGGATACCCTTTCAGAAACTATAAAGTAGAACTCTTTTGAATGTTACAATTTTTGTAGCAATTTGCATAAATTAACAACACTAACAGTCATTTCAGCAATGCAGGTAAGCATTAAGACACCCAAACTAAACACTGGATGAGCAACGTTAGTATGTCCTACTGCAAGATTATGTGAAAGTTAATATTCTGAACCTAGTGCAGTTACCTCCATTAGAGGACTAATAGCTTGAAAACAATTTTCCAGAGCGGAGCTCTGGGTTTGCCTCTGGATACTAGACCTGATACTTACTTGTTTATGAATTGTTCAAGAGCCTGCTTCCTTTCCTCTATAAAGGAATCATCAAATATACCATCATCTCCTCGGAAGGGAAGCTGACGGAGAAGCGCTTTTCCTGGTAGAGGTGGTACCACAACCTGAAAGATTTACAGAAGTGCCCTTAAGTGCAGCCTATAAGCAGGTTCATACACCTGTTCCACCTCTTCATCCTAGAGGACCCAACTTGTCAATCACATTACTAGTGAAGTAATAAAACATGAGCAGCGAAGACCAGTATCTGCCCACAGAGATAAGATGAATTCCAGTAGTTTAACTCTGAATTAACTCAAAACCATTAAAACAGCCTCTGGCATTGTAGAACTGAGGCTTGATAAAAAGACTGACACACTGTTTTTTTATTGGACATTTTCAACCACAGTATCTGCTCCATATGATATATGCCTTACAACATGGTGATAATATTTCAGCATCATTACTCTTTGTATGAAGACTTGCATTTACCTTTCACTTTACTCACCTTGCTTTCTCTTTCTAATTCATTCCTTAACCATTCAAAATCACTATATCTTCTTCTGACTGTAGATTCTTTCAATTTGAATATAGGTAGATTTGTCTGAAAACAAGAACACAAGCTGTTGATTAGACAGATTAGAAGTTTTGATAACCAGAAGAACCAAGCTGTTAAGTTACACATTACTTCCATTTAGGCAACAACAACAGTATTGAGAAAACACTCAAAACACAGAAATATAAATAAAGCTCTAAGCTACATCAGTAAGCTGTACCTCAAACTGCGTAACTGCGAGCCTCATTTACATGGTATCCTTATCACTGGTATTTTGTCATCTATCACCTAGCAGAATATCTGATTTGCTGGCCACTTGAGATAGTTCTAAGGTTGCATAAGCAATTCTTTCAGGAGCTGGACCCCCAATATGTACAAAATTGGAGGTGGGGAGGGAAGGGGGAAGAAAGTCTTCTTAATCCACACAGGCTTCTCTTATTGCATTGAAGGGAGTGTTTTAGATACCATTACAGGACATGAACCAAGCATCCCGTACTTTTCTACTCCCTGATAAATCATGACCTCCAACATCTTTAGAAGCAAAACCAGTAAGTCCTACAGTGAATCCATCTAGGACAGAGGAAGATTTGATAGCACAAGCTGCCAAGTTTGGGGTAGCTCCAAAGAAGCCAACAAGGCCGAGATGCAATACAACATTCAGTGCTGAAGAGATCAGACTGTCTGACTATAAAGTTAAACTAAGTAGAGCATGATTACGGACATTAGGGAGAACTTTGCTGAACGGGGCTAGAAGCCAGGACCCAACTCTAACACCCTTGAAAGAGAGATCAAATAGAGCAAGGCTATAATGCTGCACAAGACCATGTAACATATACAAGCACCCTGATACAAGTCCTTACACTAACTTGTGCGAGAGCCTGTATTACTTCTGTTCATCCTTGGGTGCAGTGTAATCCCACTGTTGCAATCCCACTTGCACCTTATTTTTAAAGTAGACATTGGGAGAGTCCTCTCTTAACGACATCCCCAGAATGAAAAATTCCAAGACCATATTCTGAAATTTAATGCCATCAGCAAACTGCCTAGAACATTACAAAAATGTTCCTAGGAGTTGTGACCTCCTAAAAGTAACACCATGAGCCTGTAACTGCAGAAGCAACAAAATAAAGCCTACTCTTATCAGACTGCATATTCTCTAATAGTCTTAGTCTGCCTTTAAAGAGTCTTGAGGAGTACCCTAGGAAGCTGATGTTCACATGGGACTACAGTTACGCCCCAGTCTTCCTGCTGACGATGCACAGTAGTCACTCTCTGCTAGTACCTTGTACCTTTTACTTTTTGTTGTTTTATTTTTTTATCTCGTAAGCCATCTCACTCAGGATCTGGTCACAGAGTGGATATCCCTACACAATAACTTTCATAGGATGTTATGCTTAAGCTATGATTGGGCAATAATTTTGGCTGCTCAAATGAAGGTTTAATTCCTGCAGTAGGCAAGCCTGGCACTATGGGTTGTGCTATTGCTGCCAAACAATAACAAGTTTCTGGCTGTCACAGTTCAAAAGTACTTCAGAAGTTGGTTGTGTACTTTCACATTATGCAAATTAGTCCAAAATTTACAAGTGAAAAAGTACAGAACAGTATTTTGTTAGGCAATGTTATTGCTAAATGTTTAAAAGTATTCAAACTATCTTTCCCAGGTAAAATATTGTTGATTGGGCTAGAGATTAATAATAAAATTGCACTTAAGACTTATGTCAGAAGTCAGGATTTATAAATAAACACTCTTGTCTTGAGGGTGAGAATACTTTACTCAAGAGTGAATATAGGTCTCCCAGAGTACATGAGATTCCCTGGAGTGAAGTACTGGATTATTTTCCTCTGCTTTCAGCTATTGGCTTTTTAATCAAATTCACCCCTACACATTACATCCCTACACATTACATCAACTCTTTGTCAATGTCTCAGGTAGAAAAAGTCCTTTACAATATTTAACAAATAGGTTTTCACCTGCAGAAAATACTCCTTTCTCCTCTCAAGTTACTTGCAAGAGGGATTAGGACTGGATAAAAGCAACTAAAAAACAATGAGTTCCCAGGTCTTCAGGATCTCTTTTCATGCTTCTAGGTATGAAGTCTATAAAGTTAATCCCTAAACAACATATCAGGCTTACAGGTACAATGTGGTGGTGGAAGTGCCAATTGAGCTCACTTTACCTTCTACACTCCCTTTTGAACTTTCGACATGCTAGCCCAGCTAGCAAGTTGGAGGAAAGGACAGAGTCCTTTGTTTTCCTTTTGAGCTGAAAAATCTTCTCCAGCCTTGATCATAAGCACTGGAAATGTTCACACTGAAAAGTATGTCAAAAGGCATCCATTAAATTAAGCGTCTTACAAGTCACATTTTGACAACTATATGCTAAAGTACATGTTCCCTGTCCTCTGGTCTGGATATGAAATGGAGCTATCTGTTCATATCAATTTCTAAACCTCATGTTTCTTAAACCCCAGAAACTACAGCAATTCTCCTTCCTCTAGAAATAAGTACTGATAGAGCAGTGTCTTTCAGGTAACCAGGTGTTAGGATCTATTTAAAAAAGCAATTTGAGAGTCCCGTTTTATACTGCTTAAGGTTATATTCACACCTGAAGTTACTCTATGGGCCTTTCTCACTAAGGATTATTGCCCTTCAGTAGGGAGGGTTTGTGCATATACTATTGCCTCCATCTACCATGGAGACACAGTTTTCATTAAGCAAAGACAGCTCCTGAAGTACGGGCTATCAATGGACAAGAATTTGGTAGAAGGAGACAATCCTGAAGTGTCAAGAATAACTTAAAGTGCCACTTTAGGACCATGTGAGATATCAAAAATGTTATTCTCTGCTTCACATTTTTATGTTGAGAGCTATCCTTGTTTAGGCAATAAGGTGCTAATAGCTATTCAGAGTACTGCTAGTGCTTTGTTTGCCTGCTAGAACAGAGACAAGAGTAAGGCACAAAACTTGAAGTCAGGTTAATTTTATTTTTACAAGCATTTCTGCCCATGCCTGTTCAGCATTATAGCGTTGGCTTTCTGGCCTGCTGACCTGCAAAGTCTACTATCATGAAACTCATGACCCAGTTTGGCACAGCCCCTGGAGCACAGCTCATTCCTCTGATAAATTCAGCAGAATTACTGCAGCAGTTGCTTCTTCTGGAGTGTAATAATCATATCATTTGAGGTAAAAAAATTCAACAACTTCCTAGTCCAAAATCGTGTCTCTTAGCAGTTTGAATGCAAGTCCTCAACCTGAAAGGATTATGCATCACCCAAGATCTTATTAGACAACCAAAAGTCACTAGTCAGAATTACAGATAAAGCACTATGGCAGAAGGACCAATAAACCAGCTCTGCAGAAATCCCAAACAGCCCAAAATCCTAAGCCATAGAAAAATGCTAAGACAAGAGAGATTTTGTGTAGCACTGCCTCTGTATTAGACTACATGTAGACACCATTCAGCTTTCTCTGACTACCATCAAACTAACAGTCTGCATTCTGCTGGGGGAGTTATTGCCCAAGCCAGCACACTGCAATAAATATTGTCAAAACTGGAGCCAAGTTACATTACATAGCTAAACAACAGATGACAAAGCCAGACCCCTAAGTCACTCCTACATTTCTCCACTCAGAGCCAAACAAGTTTCTACAGCCATTTGGCTTGTGCTCAGCACACTGATAGTGGGAAGCAATGACTGCTTGCTAATAGACTTCAGGGTAAAACCTGTATTCACAGTGTTTCTTCAGCTACATTTATGTTATGGTAACATATTCAATTAGAGTCCAATTCCAAGCTCAGGAAGCTCCCAATTCACCTCAGAAGCAAATGACAGTCCTAGGACAGTAGCTTGGATAACCAGGTAACAGTCTTCTAGATGTTACTACAGTCAATCCCCCAGCTATGGACAGTTAGAAGTCTACAAATTGTTTCTATATACAAGTGAGGAGACTTTCACAAAGAGAATAAAAATAGTTTGAGTACTAGTCAATACTGTCCATTCAGCTTCAGAGACACAGCCCTCTGACGTAGCCATTCTGGTACAGAAGTTACCATAAATGCAGGAGGAAAACTAGAGCATTTTAAATACACTTGAATTCTAAGTATTTTCAAGTGTTCTGTTCTCCAGACTAGATTAATTTATTCAGGGAGTAGACAAAATCTTACAAATAGCTAGACTTGCTCCTATAAATTTGTTTCCAGACACAAATCAAATGCAAGTATTTGGAATTCTTCAAAGAGTATGCTGACACTCCACAAGACTGTCTCTGTGTGTCACTGCAGTCCAGTCCATCTCCAAACAGCAGAAACTCCATAGTTGTAGTTGTTAGTACAGTTGGAAGTAAATTTGATTAATTTGCTCATCTGCCAACACAATACTCACCAGCAGCACTGCATTGCCCATCTCTCCCGCTCCTAACAGACCAAGAATAAAGCTTCTCCGTTGCCACAGCACCTACTTTGATGTCATCTTTTCAAGTCGCTTATGGTAGCCTTGACAGAACTCTATTTCCATTAAAATAGAGCAAAAGAAAGCACACAGTTCACTTTTGATAGAAGCTTGTGTCTTTGACTCTCAGAAGCTAAATTCAAGCATCTTACTGTCTCTTCATACAAGCTGTAATCTTTGTCAAGAGACTACACCCTTTGACTACATTTACAGTCAGTCAAAGGGAGCTCTGGAGTATTACAGTAAATAGCATTCAGGCTGGATAAAAAAGTATTATGATTTTCTTAACATAAGAGCCTGCTGTCCTTTAATGCAAGAAACTGGCTTCAGCAGTCCACTGTTATTGCTGAAACCTTGCCAGTGGTTTGTTTCCTTCCTGACTCAACATAAGCAGCTACCTCTCTGTTTCCTACAATTACGAAAAGCAAGAAAGAAGGAAAACATGCTCCAAACTTCAGTTTCTAGAAATTTAGTTTCTTGCTGGGTGCCTTACTGAAGGAAAGCTTCTTTCCCACTGCAAAATGTCAGACAAGATGTTGTTATTTTTCTAAATTTAGGTCCTTTTGCCTAAACCTTCCCTTTTCTCCTCTTGGTGTCCAGATCTACTGAAGATACATTATATTAAAAAAAAAAAAAAAGTTAATAGAACACTGAAAAATCTGACCATATGTACATCTAAGTTTTAAACAATGCTGACTTAAAGTATACCAAGAATTTCAGAGCTTCCCACCATGCAGTGCTGAGATATGGAGCTAGCATGTTTTCCACCTTAAAGATAAGGAAGTAAAATCATAATAGCAATGTGAGAGAGATTATCAGTCTTTAGACAGAAGTTAACCTTTGCCAAGTTCAATGCCTTGAGCTCAGAGCTGCTTTCTGAAAATGAGAATAGGGATGTCTAGGTTTTTGCCAAAAAGCATCTATCATCACATGATCAAGTTCAACAACATCAATTCAAACAACTGAGTTATGGTGAGCCACAGTAAAAAGGCTCAAAGCAGGGTAAGTCAAGATTACAGATTATTTAGTGACTCTTTATTCTTCAGGTTGCATGCTCAGAAGCCAAAGGTAAAAACAGAAGCCAACTTTAAGAAGGACTTGGGCAAAGATGTTTACAACATCCAAACGGAATTAGTAACTCTAAATAATTATTTCACAGGGTTACCAAGCCAAAGCCTCTTTTGAAATATCAAATATTCATTTGAAAGAAAAGGGATTGCTACTTTTACATAACTGCAAGCAATAACGGTCATATGCTCTGATTTGGCCTACTGTAATGTTCCCATTCATTCATCACTGAGAATGACTGAAAAGGGATCGCATTAAGTTGATACTTTATCATCATTAGCTGACATCTGCCAGCTACAGTCAAATGGGGATGAACAAATTTCAGTGAATTGCTGTAATTGATAATTTTTTATCAGGAACAAAAGCTTTACTGTGCTTTGTGAGCTAGAGACAGTCCAGCATCCCTATACTTCAAACATGCAAGAAAAAGGAGGCAACTAGTACAGAACAGATCTATTAAGTAGCAGAACTTTCTCTCCATATTTCCAGTTTTACTGGAGCAGTAATATTCACATTCTTAAGTAGCCAATAAAAGCTGCAGAAAGGCTTCTAACTCCTGCTCATTATTTTGTAGCATATCCTAATGCTTAGAGGGTGCTGCAGCTTAGGCCCATGGAAATAATCTTGGAAGCTTTTTCCCCATGTATAGAGGTGGCTTTAAACCACTTAATATACAGTTTCATTTTGTTCTGGATTTTAGAGTAAAGCTGCTATACACAACCTAATAGTTACACTTTCAAGATGGGCTTTGTGGCCAATATAAACAATACTGACACATGGGAGAACCTTCTGGGGCACAGCAGAAGTTTTGAATTGGATTCTCAAGAAATAGCCACAGAAGGAATACTTCATGGACCCATTTTCAGTTGGTAAAACACTTGTTTTAATATTCTGACTAGAAGGTTAGGGTTTCTTCATCCTTTTCACATTAAAAGTTATTTTTCACATTAACAGTAGCAACTTCAGACCCCTCACTCAGTGCTATAGCCTCACAGGGCATTTGGATTACGTACTTGGTTAAACAGCCTCCAGTAGTGCAACTGGCATTGCATTACCAAGTGAAAAAACTTTAAATAAAATACTTCCCTTACATTTAGAAGACATAAATGATGCAGCACAGATTTATTACACCAGATGAAAAGCATCAGAGACCTGACTGCTCTAAAGTTCAAGCTGACACTTTTTCAGCATGCCATCTAAAAATAAACATGTATCAAAACTCTCTGGCATCAGATGCCTACCTGGATCACAGCCATCTGTCCTACAAAGATTAGTCATTGTTCCATTTGACTTGGTCTGTTCCACAGTGTACTGGAGTGCAATCTTAATATATGACAATAACGATCCACACTATGTGTGCTGAAAAAAAGGACTCCAAGTCACTAATAAGAAGCACTCTTCAGAGACCTGCTTATTTTATTTACACGGTAACACACAGCAATGCAAAACTAGTTCAGTACCTTTGGACCAGGCTCTTGAACCTAGTTTAATCACAAACCTCTGCAGAAAAAACTGCTACTCGAAGCAAATATAGCGACAGACTTGTAAATCAACTCTCCTTGCTTTGGAAATTTCTTTCATTCAGCCATTCCACTTCTCTGTCTCCCTAGTCAGTGTCCTTGGAAGTTCTTAGCCTTCCAGATATCCTTTTCTGAACTAATGCTTGAAGGAGCAGTTAATGTTTGTAAATGTGCAGTATCTGGGTTGTAGAACAGAAAAACAAAGTCACCTGAATCACTGCATTTTTATTCTTTGAAGAGGAGTCTGAAAATATCTGACTGGTAGCAGTGTCTAGAAAAGGGCATTAAAAGCATAATTTACTCCAGTTAGAGAAGACTTGCAGTGTTACGCAAGATTTCCAGTACTAAAGAAATAGAGAATTACTGCGTACTATGCATCCCTAAACATCCATACTGAGTCAGTGTTTAGTCATTACTCCACCACAAGCTTCAGCTATGAAACTCTACAACGCTGAAGTAAACTACATCAAGGGCAGATTCTCATGGTGGAAGAAGAATCTGCAGCTTCCAACCCTGCCAAACACAGGAAGGACAGGAGATTTGGTACCATTCAAGGACAGACCATTTCAAAGACACATTCATCAGATCAAGAGCACCACTTTGCAAAACATGGCATTAAGACGAGTGCTTTCTGAGCAAGTTATACTTTCAGTTAATTTACTGTCTGAGTTGATTTGATCACAGCAGTGAGACTCAAATCAGTCACTCAAGTCAGATTACTACAAATATGCTGAAATGCAAATATTGTGTCCAAGTTAAGCCTTGAAAAAATGGGTTAAGAGGAGAACAGACTTTTATAAGTGTCTCAAGTTCAGCAGTACTTGGATATACTTCCCCAATCCTTGGAAACCAGTACTATTCTTAACACTGCAGGCACTTTACAGTCTGTGTGTTCATTTCCTTCCCCACACTGGACCTACAGAGTCAAGTACCTCTGTAGGTCTACAGAAGTCTTTCTGCAGAAGATACAGGAAAGCTGACTGCTGCCTCAAAGAGCATTGGTGCCACTCAAGTGATCCTTTTCACAACATCTGAAAGCACAGCAGCAAGGCAGTACCTTTCTACACCTCAAGACAAACCACTGCACTAGAGAACCTCAAAAAGCTAAGGTATACTTAGTGCTGAGTTTAATAATACTGAATAGAGGCAACAGGCCATTTAACATTAAAGAAGGGAACTAAGAAGACAAAGGCTTTTAGTTTGACTTCAGTTTGACCCCCAAAAAATTCTTTAACTACTTGGACTGATAGCTCCTGTAATAGGTATTTTGTTTCAGTTTTGTCAATTTAAACACCAACTACTTACCTGCAAGTTCTCATTAACCATAACAGATTTAATCTTTTAGTCTAGGTGACAAACCAAACCAAAACGGGCAGCACAGAAGCCACTTTTACTTCTACAGAAACAATAACAGAAACAGCATTAACAAAGGGATATTTCCCCACATGTACCAAGTTCCTGGATACCCCTGTGATCTGTTGACACTATTCTAACCAATGTCTTTACCTCCTGTGGCACTGCCTTTACAGTGGGTGTACAGCTCTGACGTGTGTCACCAGTTGCTGGATCAGAGTTAGCTCATAAAGCTTAAGTCTTGTCTCCTTAAAGGATTTAACAACTGAAGCTATTGCAGGGAATCTCTTTGAGCAAAGACCTTCCTTTTGACCCACTTATCAAGAAAACTATGTCTCAACTTCGGTAGAAGACAAATGATACCTGGAACTGGATTGAGGACTGAAGACATGCTGTAGGATGATAATATGACAACTGCTATTTTTTCTATGTTTGTTTCCTGGAATTCAGGGAGAGGACTGATTGATTTATAGCCCATAAACAGTAACAGGTATTTGCATGCCCTCACTGAAGAGCGCTGACGTGCACAAGCCCACCCTGACAAGGTTTAACAAGTAGGAGGGAACAGTTAGTAAAGACTCAGGAGAAGCAGCATGCAAGAGTATTTACAGAGAACTTACCTGCTGGTTCACACCTTTCCTCAAGAGGTAAGGGCAGTGGAATAGTTCACAGCATTACTTTAGCAGGCAGTCTAGCTGATTATGTTAAACACTGTGCAGTCACCATACTGTGATCATTTAGGTAACTTCAGATGAGATGAGTCATTTATCAAGTTTACTTTATACCCTACTGCATTATCTCTGTTTTGGCTCATCCTAAGCCATCACACACAAAGGACACCTTAGAACAGTACAAACTCACTGCATAATGCTGATGATAGAAGACAAATCCTGAAGCACTCTATCAAAAACACGACCCACTAAAATTTGCCATTTCAGCACTGCAACGATGGCAATTCCTATCACTTACCATTTTTGAGCAAGTCATTTGACTTTTATTGCTAGGCTGCACTGTAGTGGCACACTGCCACATTGTATGCCTTACAGTGGTTGCTACAGTGGAAAGTTTTCTGTCATCACCTTGTTCAGCTTGCCAGGGACAGACTGTTATTTATTGTAAGTTCAGGCTCAGAAAGTCAATACTTTGGCCAAGTGTCCACCTATGAAGTAAGCTGCCCAGCTAGAAGTGCTGTGTAGGGTCTACCTACAGCAATCCTCTAAGAGACCTCAAATCCTTATCAAAGCACCATGCATTTACCACAGTTCACATCGACCTTCCACACAGACCTTCACTGGGAAAAACCTTCCTAAGTACCAAAATACTGATGACTTGCTTATGCAGTAGCGTACTGTTGAAGAGTCTACCCAAATCTTTGGAGTTCCCCATTAGGCTTTCCAACTTCCACCAGAAGCTGATTAATACAGCAATAGAAGAACTGAAGCATGAGGTTGTTCCACTTGTTGCTTTCCATACAACAGATATGCTTCAGCTGCACTACCAGTACAAAGCTTGCCAGCAAAAGCTTTGGGGAAACTGTGTATTTCACTCATGTACTTTTTGCAAGATCCTTGTTAACAGATATCAGTTCAAGAGTCTGCCAGCAAGCTCAATCTTTCAAACAAAAAGAAAAAAAAAGTTAAGCTTTTAGATTCAGACAAAGATAGAATTACGCTTGGACAGAGTTTGTAAACACCGCAATAATGGTACAAGTCTAATTGCCTCAACCAAAACTTGAATCTCAGTGTCCTCTCTCACAGTATTTCTGGCTCAGCATGATCTCCACCCATAACATGAAGCTGCTTTCTCCAGAATCTGGCAGCAGTTAAGCCTTCCATTTCTGCACACTTAACATTTTAACACTGGTTTTAGTAGAAGACACAGCTTTCCAGATATGACACAGGTAACTCACACCATCTTCTCAGGTTTATTCTATTCCCATTACTAGCACTGCTGAGGGAAACTGCCAATGTCAGCTGCTACTTTCTTACCTTCTGTGATCACAAGCACTTGTCAAAGACAGAGGCTAGCTGACACTCCACGAAGCAGCTTATAGTACTAGGCCTACCTTTTACAAAGACAATAGCACCCATAGCAATTCAAGTTTGAATTCTTCTTCCATGCTGAAACTTGCATATTAGCAACATGGTTTGTGTTCTGCTGAGAAGCAGTTAATTGATACAAATTTAGACAGTGAACATAATTCTGCATATCTTGTGTTAGCTGCTCTGTAGCCTTTCAGCACACAGAGACATAACACTCAATTTTACAGCTCGTGGTAGCTACGACCTATGTGTACAGCACTATGTGTACAGCAGTGCATGACTGGAAAGGGAATGATCATGTATTATAAGAGAGTCCTGTACACAGGCATGCACAGATGCAAGCAAGGAGGGTGGAGGATACAATGTTTACATAGTAGTCAGACTGGGAGGAAGAACAGAGGAAGGTCACAGCACTATCACAGCGTATGTTTGTCTAAATCACTTCTTGGTCTTCATTACAACAGGAATCCAGAATTTTCTACCCCAAACAGCAGATAGGCTAAAACTAATCTGTCTCAAAACCTGTTTTTCTGCTTTCCTTTCTGATGAAGAACCTCAGCTTAAGATTTTTAAACAATTATTATTTTTTAATCACAGGAAATTTGTTCTCATTCCCAAGGTTATACCATGGTCTTTTATATCATCTTGCCTGGATCCAGCAACTCCAAGTGCTCAGTCTCATGGAAAGAAATGTCACCAGGGACTGAAGGTGCAAATAACTTTCCAGCAAGGTAGAATTACATCTTTCTGCTAAGTGGACTTCTAATGTTCTGATAAGGTCAGTGTAATGCAACACAGGCCTGCAAGTTCTAGTTTGTCCTCACACAGAGGCCAAACACAGGCTACTAGAGTGCTAGTTTATTTTCCCTACCCCACTGACACATCCTGAAACACAAGAATGGCTACTGAACATGACAACTTACAAGCATCTGAAATAAAGAAGTATCCGTCCTAGTAGCTTTCGATCTCAGCTGATTTTGCTTTTTTAAGTAAGGTTACATTAAGCTGGGAACTTAAACCTTTAAAATCAGAAAATCCACACAAGGTTAAATCTTGTCTAAAGAATTTTAGTGACCAAGGCAGCAGCCCTCCGCTGAAGCCTTCTGGGCTCTGAAGGCATATCTAAAACCTCATATTTCAGAGAATGTGTGCAGGCAGTCAGTGAAGCTTTTCCCTTTATTACTGACTGTAATAACTGACCAGGTTCAATCAGCTTTAACAGAGTAAAGTGATACAAGGTAGTAGACTCAGCCACAAACCACAAAAAAATATAAATTATAAGAGGTCATCTTTCTCAACCCAACTTATCCCCGGCAATGTAGACCAGAAATGGTTCCCTGCCTCAAGTCTCTATCAGCCACAGGCAAGAATTATGTTGTAGATATTGCAATTTTTTCATCCACTGCTCTGGGTTCTGTTTATGAAAGACCAGGGAACATAGTAATGACTTCACATAGCTTTTCTCAAGCCATGACATCGAGACTACTAGCCTTTGGGCCAAGTCAGTGCACACAGCCTTTCCAGCTAGGAAGGAGCCTAGTGCTACTGAGAAAAAGTATTTGATAGCGGTACATAGCGAGAAACAGTCCAATTTATCAAGCACTAAAATTTCATTTCAGGTACAAAAGAAACCAGGAAGCCCTGCCCCATACACAGGCACCTGACCACTTCAGCTGGCTTTGATCTAGCACGTGTGCCCACTAAACTTACTTACACACTCTCTATGTATCTTTTGAGGCCATAGGAGTCCTGAATTTGATCTCCTTCTCAGGCTAGATCCACCCATATTACTCCACCTCACGCAGCTCAGAGTTTGCCCTCCTCTATTTACCTGAAGACAGACAAGCAATTGCTCACAGTACACGGTATTTCAGTCTAAGGACAAGCTGTGCACAGCAGAGCCGAGACAGCACTTGTCCTCGGGTTATCTGAACCGAACTGTATCGCCTTAGCTCCCAGGAGCCCGTCACAGAGTTGGGAGCCCCAGGCTGAGGGTGGAGAGTCCACTGCGGCTCTGCTACCGCCCCCCCAGCGCCGCTCCCGCAGCAGGCGCGACACGGGTCCTGAAGGACACGGCGGAGGGAGCCCGTCACCGCCGGGCGACAGAAGGGCCCGACACCGCCACCCCCGCGACCGGGCCGGGCAGGGGCCGGGGCTGCCTCACCTTGACGCGGATCTCGTAGGTGGTGAAGCGGCCGCGGCCCACCCCCACCGTCTGCGGGTTGCCCACGTCGATCTCCAGGAAGTTGCTGGGCGGCCCGTAGGCGTCGTTCAGGTTCTGGGGCTTGCTGATCAGCCGCCGGGTGTCCGCGATCGTCTCGGCCATGGCGGAGCGGGCGCCTTTCCCACCCTGAGCGATCGACCGAGCCCCGAGCGCCGCTCCGCCCGCCCGCCCCGCGCCCAGCTGACTGCCCGGCAACGCTCACCAGCACCCACGGGCCGCGCGCAAGGCACGCTGGGCAGCGTAGTCCTCAAGGGCCGCGCCTCTCGCTTACGCCCGCCGCGATCTCCCGCCTTCTGAACTACAGATCCCGGCGGGCGCTGGGGGGCGAGGCGCGCTGAGCGGGGGAGCTGGTTTGTCGGGCCCGCCCGCTCGTGGGGCGCGGGCCGTGGGGCTGAGGGGGCGGGCGCAGCTTCCCCGCCCTGCGGGGGTGAGAAGGCTGAGTAGGAAACGCTGTAAGTGCAAGTTGTTGGGCACAAGGAATCGGGAAGGGGCAAACGTGAGCTGCAAGAGGTGCCCACCAAAAGCTTTGTGTCGAAAACAAAGTCTTAAGTTACAGACCCGCGCTGCAATCAAGGTGACAGCGTTGTCTGAAGCGGCCTTAAATCTTGTAAGGCTTAGTGCATTTTCACGAGGGATACGCATTTAAGAATATAACCAACGGGCACAGATTTTACATTCTCGTAGCTTACAAAGACAAAGAGTTTATTTCCATTTCATTCATAAAGGACAAGAAAGGAAAATTGTGAAGAGAAAAAGGAAAAAAGAAAATGAGAGAAAGGCAGAAGCAGAAGCTGAAGCTGATAGAATTGTTCCCTTGCATGACATAAGGTCTTTATTTCTTCGGTACCTGATAAGGCAGGTGGTGTGTTACAATAAATGTTGCCCAAAGTAGTGTAACGTTTACCCTCTTGATGCACCCAGAACATCAGTGAATAGAAATTGTGTTAATGTGCTAATATTTCATATTACTCCACCGTTTTGGAGGGCTTCCAGAATTTTCTACTGTCTGTTAACAGTAACCTTCCAATGATTAAATACATATATAATTTTCCTTCCTTTCTTCCTGCCTTCCTGCCTGCCTTCCGAAAGAGTTCTAGTGATGCTCATTACAATCCAGGTAGAATGAGACTGTAGTCTACCTAAAAAAAAAAAAAAAAAAAAACAAAACCCCAACAAAAAACTAGTGATATTTTTACCAAAAATCTGTGTAGGCAGCAGGTAAAATGGCAGGCTGCCCACAGATCACATCCGAGAGACTCAAAGTTAACACTGTGGCAAGTTTAGTTATCAGCTGTGTATGTTAATAAAAAGATAATCTGAAAGCAGGTATGAACTCAAGATACAAAAAGAACCCATCACCATAACCAGTATGCTGTAGGTGGTTTGCTTGGTGACTTTTCTGAGAATTTCCTTGTCATCACTGCTTCAGGATTACAATGCACCTTCCTTACTTCCTTTCTTTTCCACTAATAGCTGCCAACTATTCACTTGATAATTATAAACAGAAATTAAGCTGACAAGAGTTTTACAAAGCAGGAGTGAAAGGGAGCCTTACCTGAATTATACTTGTTATTAAACTGGTCTTGCAGCAAGGCAAGAAAAAACTCATTAGTTCTACTGAGATCACATAGACATGCATCTGGATAAGCTTTTGTTTGTTGCACAACCTATCCAGCCACATCTGACTGAAAATGTGAGCATGCAGTAGAGCAGTGGTGTTGTCTTAACTATAATATATTGTCTGCCTCCTGGCCAAGCCTGGTTTCATTGTCTGTTCCAAAGCAACAAAAAGGTATCCAGTACCGTACATTTGGAAAGTTGCTGAGTCTATAATGAATCCGTAATTTGTTCTCATGCTGGCTAAATACTAAAAGTGAGGCCTAAGTTGAATTCTTTTCTCACAGCGCACCATCTGAGCACCACCCTTCCGTCTTGCTTTCTCTAATGAGGATAACTGGTGGTGGAGAGCCACGTGGAGGCAAGCTACGGGGGAACGACTGTTATAGAAGTGCCCATGTGTCAACGGCATTGGTATATAAAGGGGTTGCACTGATTTGAAGAGGTCTCCTATTTCTGGTTCTTTTCCCACTGAGGTCATCTACAAATTCTCTGACCTGGGAGGCAAAGGGGAAGATGCCTTGCTTCATGACCAGCCTCCTCCTTACATCAGTTGAAAGCATGCATGCCACATGAGGCAAGGAGAAGGAGTGAAGGTGGGGGAAAAGCAGAGTCTTGTGATCCTCCTTGTTTTCTTCCAATCCTCAGAAAGTGCATTTGTTTATTTTGTAACATGTTTTGGGTGTTTTTTGTGATCCTGAAACTGGACTTAATGCTCTCTGTAGTTGCTGCTTCTTGCTAGAAAGGTTCTTCTCTCAGGGCGAAAGTGAGCACAAATTCAGAAAAGAAAGTTTTAATTCTGTTTCTGACATGAACTTTGTGCCAGATTTCAAATCTGGAGGTCAGCTGTGTTTGTAGGTCCAAAGATTAGATGCAAGAAACCAAGCATTTAGATACTCACAGATTTGTTACTACACACTGTTTATTTAATTATGACACAGAGATTTTCTGGCAGAACATTAATATGGATACCATAGCATGAACCTGTATGAGCAGTTATGAATGGATGATTACTTCTTGAATTTTGTAAAGTAATACCTCTCCAGTAGCTTTTTGTTTGTTTCTTATTGTTTTTCAAAAGAAAAAGTCACATTTGATTGGATAGGAAACCAAATCTCTCCATTATCCAGTTAGGACTCTTCAGCATTTCTGACAAGTGCCTAGGTTAACACATTTTAGACATCACAGGCATATTTTGTCTTGTGGGGAATGCTGACTCAGGATAAGGCAAAACTCACAGGGCACTGAACTAATTGTGCAATGCCTTATGTGGAAAAATTACTTCCTGATCCCTGCAGTAGTTGCCAGTGGTTTGAAACATGGTGTTTTAATATCTGCATTATGTACTTGCCTGCCAGAAAATAATGTCAAGCTTCTAAATATAATTTGTAATATCCACATTTATATATATATACATACATTGTGAACTCCTGTTCTGAGAGATGCTAAGTAGTGTCTGTGTAGCTGAAAGACTGTGCAGTGAATTTCTAACACATTGAGCTGTTTGAGCTATTGAGAAGTAAGCTATAAACAGATATTGAAAAACGTCTGTAAGTCCACAGTTTTGGGAATATTTATTCAGATTTATTAACCTGAGGCTTTATAAGCAGTGTAGATTATTAACAGCATATTTGATTGACTCAAAATAGATGAGGTTAATATCAAGTTTACCCTAGAGTGTTTTGACATAATCCCAGGAAAATGATTTTTTATGGAAAATGTGTTGATGAAAACTAACCACAACATTAATTTTCATAGACTAGGCTGAATGGTCAATTCTACATCAAAAGTGCATTTGTGTTTGGGAGCCAAAGATGTGTCCCCTGGTGGGAATATCTTGGAGTCTTGCAGGCAGGTAAACTCAGCCCTCCCTCTGCAGAAACTTAGAAGGGGTCTGGCAGAGACCCAAACACCCTTGGACACATCCATCCATCCCATAAGGTTCAACACATCCAGGTTTCTAAAAGCAGTGCAGTTTATACCACTAGAGGCCAGAGGGGACCTCTGGAGTGGTTTGATTATAATCCTGATTTTTATGCCTCTCCAAGGCCACCTATACTTTTGGCTAGCTGGCAGATTAATAATGCAGTTGAACAAGTGCCAGTTTAATTTCTGCACAGATGTCACGTTTTTGAAGGGGAGCAAATGCACAGGTACAGGGAATGAAGGGTACAAGTATACCACAGAATGGATCTCTATCTGTTCCAGGACATTAACCAAGGTAATCTTCAGAAGTGTACTTGAAAGTCCTGTTTGTTTAGGTTAACACCAAAACTTCGTTTTGCCAAGTGCTTACAGCCAAGGGACAAAGAGTTCCTGGAGTGTGCCATCCTGTGTGCGGTGGCATGTCAGGGTTTGCCCATATATAGAAGGCTCACGGCATTGCAGAGTGTTTATTCACTTAGGTAGAAGATGTCAGAATAGAACCAAATGGGAAGATTTTCTGCGCTGCCTTGCATAACAAGGTTAAGAAAAAGCAGTGACAATTTAAATAAATCAGATGTTTTTGCTGAAGATTATACTGTCATTTTCTCCAATTATTCTTGACATTTCACCCATTCATATTGTGATCTGAGTTAATAACGGAAGAAAACCCAGCTCTTGTTGCCTTGTTTATTCTTTGTTCTCAAGGAGATAAGCTGTTTATAAAGATAACTTATTTGTTATTTAAATCACTTTTACTGAAGTTGTTTGTTTCCTTGTTTGAGTTTCTAAATATATTGCAACAATTGTGATGCATCTCTGAGATGTCTATTCAATGCACTATGATTTGTACTGGAATTCATTCCTAAATGGGCACAGGTGTTGATAGCTATAATATGCTAGAATGAGTCAAAACCAATAAATGCCCACTAAAGGAAGGATGAAAGAAAATGCACTGAAAACAGCTCTTTAAAGATGTGATTAAAAAGCACTTTAGTTCACTACTTAATTAGGTATATTGCGCTGAAGATGTGTCTGCAGCAACTACGTATTTTAAAACAGCTGAACGTATTAGTGCATAACTTCAATCACTGTTAATATTTTAAAGATCATAAACATTATTTTTAGAATTAGCAATACTATTCAGGATATAATCAACTTTTGTTTGCAAGCTATTCTAATAGTGCCTTAAAGCACCATTTTCCAATACATTTGTAAAAAAAAAAAAAAGTAAATTGGTAGCCTAGGAAAATTGCTTGCTTGCCTTCTCACGTTGCACAGAAATTTATTGCTAGAATAAGACATAGGAATTGTGATGTTTCAAAACTAAAAGTCAGTTTAAGTGTTTCCTTTGTGCTTCTTTCAGGAGCAGACATTTTATCTATTCTTTGCACAATGAACCCTGCAGGCAACATCTCCTGAAGCCCCATCCTGACCTTTGGGTGCATTTCTGGCATAAACTTATACTGATAGACATAAACTGATACGGCTAATGTGCAGATAGGCTGTAACTCTGGACAGGAATATTGTCCTTAATATTTTACAAATATTTGTTGTTAGTATTTTATGGTGCATCTTTTTAAAGATAAAAACAAATAGCACAAGCTAGGAAGGATAAACAAATGCAAATTCAGTTGTCACTCCTCAGTGACAGCCAAGCTGGCCTGAAAGCTGCGGCACCCAATACAGGCACAGTGCAGCATGATACAAATTATGGAAACACAGAATAGTTAGGATTGGAAGGGACCTCTGGAGATTATATAGTCCAAGGTAGGGTCGCCTAGAGCAGGTTACACAAGAATGTGTCCAGGTGGGTTTTGAATGCCTCCAGAGAGGGAGACTCCATGACTTCCCTGGGCAGCCTGTTCCAGTGCTCTGCTGTCCTCAATGTAAAGAACTTCTTCCTCACGTTGAGATGGACAAGGAAGTTGTTTTAAAACTGGATTGCACGGGTAGGGCAGTAAGGTGCTATGTGCAGCTCCAGGTGGGTCTGGAAGTTGCAGTTTCTGCTGAGTGGCCAGAGCAGCACAGGGAACATAGCCCTTGGGCAGGCAGGTAGGTGAGCTCTCCAAGGGCTGTGGTGCAGCTTGGAAGGTGAAGATAAGGGGAAGGAGCCAGGGACTGGCAAGGGACAGCAGGGTTCTGATCAACAGCCAGGTAAACATGAGCCAG
>NW_020955209.1:2117025-2121104 GCF_003031625.1 Empidonax traillii
GAAGTTGCAGTTTCTGCTGAGTGGCCAGAGCAGCACAGGGAACATAGCCCTTGGGCAGGCAGGTAGGTGAGCTCTCCAAGGGCTGTGGTGCAGCTTGGAAGGTGAAGATAAGGGGAAGGAGCCAGGGACTGGCAAGGGACAGCAGGGTTCTGATCAACAGCCAGGTAAACATGAGCCAGCAGTGTGCCCAGGTGGCCAAGGCGGCCAGTGGCATCCTGGCCTGTGTCAGGAACAGTGTGGGCAGCAGGACCAGGGAAGGGATTGTTCCCTTGTACTCAGCACTGGTGAAGCAACACCTTGAGTCCTGTGTCCAGTTCTGGGCACCTCACTACAAGAAGGACATTGAGGTGCTGGAGTGAGTCCAGAGAAGGGCAATGGAGCTGGTGAAGGGTATGGAGCACAAGTCCTGTGAGGAGTGGCTGAGGGGAATGGGATTGTTTAGCCTGCAGAAGAGGAGGCTCAGGGGTGACCGTATCACACTCCACAATGCCCTGAAAGAAGGTTGTAGCAAAGTGGGGGTGGGTCTCTTCTCCCAGGCAGCTAGCGATGAGAGGACATGGGGAGGTTTAGGTTGGGTATTAGGAAGAATTTCTTCATAGAGAGAGTGATTAGACATTGGAATGGGCTGCCCAGGGGGGTAGTGGAGTCACTGTCCCTGGAGGTGTTTAAGGAAAGGCTGGACATAGCACTTAGTGCTGTTCTGAAAAATAATGTACCTGTTTGTTTCTGTTATTATGAGCCTCAAAAATATCCCAGAGAAAGAGGAGCTAACTAAACTTTTATTCAAATAAAAGAGAGAGTTCTCTGGCTAATCCCCAGTGAGGTCTCTCAACTTAATGGAGGTCGCAGCCTCTTTTATCGCCTTGTCCGAAACGCATGTCCCTCACCGTTTCCTCACTGGCTGAGGTACTCCGGGGTTACTCGACGCCTACAATGTGTCCTCCCATTACACGGTCTCCTTGTTTCTGGGCAAACTGCACCTTTCTATAACTAAACTACTGAACGACCTTGTCACTTCCCGCCACCAAATGCAACCACACTACGAATTTTGCGAGTACACCTATTTACTCCTAACAGCGCTGTGGTTTATTTGACACGGTGGTGTTCGGTCATGGGTTGGACTCGGTGATCTCCGCGGTGTTTTCCAAACTGACTCCGTGTTTCTGTGATCCCGGCAGGAGCGCTGACGGGCTCCTCCGTAGGGCCGCGGGACTCCATTTCCCAGCGCGCCCCGCGCCGCCGCGGCGGCCGGGCCGGAAAGATGGCGGCGCTCGTGTCGCCCTTGGCTACAGCGCGGTGCCTGCTGCGGGCTCCGCGGCGCTGCGCCCGCCTGCTCCCGGCGCTCAGAGGTCAGTGCCGCGGCCGCGCCCGGGCGGCCACAGGCTGCCGGGGCACTGCGCGGGGAAGGCACCGAGGAGCGGCCGCAGGAGCTGGTGCGTCCCTCCCGCCCCTCCCCGCCGTGCCGCGGGTCTCCCCCCTGCGGAGGCGGATCGGGACAAGGGGATAGGGGGCTGGTGCCGGGCGAGGCATGCGGCGGTCCCGCTGCGGTGCCGTGACCTGCCGGTGTCCTCGTGTGCCCTGTCCTGGGCCTGTCCGCGACCCAGCACCGGCGGGGACGCGCCTGCCGGGGTGGCGCCGGGAGTCGGCCCCGGTCCCCTGGGAGGGCACGCGGATGGGGCCCTGTGGCTTCCCGAGGGAATGGTGCCGCTTTCCCCCTGGGAAGCAGGGCTGCAGTGCGGTGCCTGGTTAAACGCGTTGCTTTGCGGCTGCACCGGGTGCTCGGCGAGCGCGCCGGTGGCTGCCAGCGCCGTGCCTGGGCTGTGGGATGTCTGAGGGACTGTTTTCCTTCAAGGATCTTGCGATGCATAACAACAACCGTGCTCTAAGCCTTGCTTTAAAATTCAGTACAGTACACAAATTTATGGAGGCTTGTGAACTTGAGGCTTAGGTTAGGAGCGGAGGTCTTTTTTCTTCACTGAGATCTCTTCGTTCTCTGCCAGTCTGGCAAAAATGGTGAGAATTCAAGTTGGCAACAGGTGGGTCCCAGGGTTCATAAATGTTACATACACGTTATGTTGTGACTGTACAATTTTTATATATCCTAAGAAAAATAGACGAGCACTGCAGTTAGTAGTATGCTGGTTGTATGCGTTCGGTTTGATATTGGTCTAACACTTAAAATCTCTGTAGTTTGTTTTTCGTAACCAACATACTACCATTTAGAGAAAGTTGTTAGAGCAAGTTAGAGCAGTGGCTTTAGGCATAGTTTTTCAACTTCCATGTTAAAGGGAAAATAGTCCTTATATATGTTGTTTGAGGACATCTGTAGGGGTGGGCAGCCATTGTTGAATTGATTTATAATCTTGATTTTATGATTACTGGTTTATAGTCTTTTTCTTGGTTTTGTGATTTGCTTGCCACAGTTTTGTATCTTTTTGTTAATTAAAAGACTCCAAAAGTAGTATTTGTGTAAAGTTCCAATTTCAGCGATAAACTTCTTCTGTGTCTCTACTTTCATCTGTAGGTCAGATGGTTAAATGGGGTGTGCATGGAAAAAATACAAGTAATCCTTTTTCAGAATAATGCCACAGGCACGTATGCAAAAAGCAGAATTCTAGTTCCAACACATGTTTCTCTAGAAGCTTAAATGCTGCTTCATACACTGCCCGAATGAATGGACCGCAGGAAGGCTTTAGACTTCAGTGATTCGTCAAAGGTCATTGAAAAGTAAATAATTTTTTCGAATGACCTCCTCTCACATTCTTGTCTTTAATAACTGTAAAATATTTTGAAAGGAGCCACTGTTTGGTGTTATTATAGGACTATAAATTTTATGCTTTATAACGAGCACGTGATCGCTTTCCCATAAAGCTTACATGCCAAGTCTTTGTTCTTCTGCAGGTTTTCTTGTGTGCAGAACTTCAGCACATGTGTATAGCTTAACCAAATCTTTGTACATCATGGGCCAGTTCAGCTGAGACTGATTCTGCAAAACTTGTGCGTGCATTTCATAAAAGATAAGATGAGAACATTATTATTGCCTGCAGGTACTAGCATGCAAAAACAATTGCCTCTTCTGATCTTTTGCTACCTTTGCTCCTGTTCTCCTGCAGGAAAATAACCTTTGGAGCTACAACACTGTACCATTGCCCTTCCTCCTCACTATGGTGTCATCTAAAGAAGGAAAGATTTCGCAACGGTTCTGTTACCAGCTTAATTTTGAGTTTAGGGAGGCCTTCAATACTGCCATCTGCCTGTCCATAGAAGTACCCTCTGTCTTCCAAGTCTTATTTTTCTGTCATGGCAATCGTGTTCCGTAGGCAGTTTTAGCAGCTTTATATTAAGGGGTTCAGGGTTTGAAGCAGTTTGGCTTCATAGTGACCCAAACAATGATCCTGAACTTCAGCATGGGTTGAAAACAAGACAGTTTTTAAAAGTAGCTTTCAATTACTTTTTTTTCCCTCTCCTCATACAAATTCCAGGGTTTGTGAAAAGCTCTCAAGGCACATTGTGTTGGCAGAGCAGTAATGAAACAGATGTGATTCCTGTACTTTACCTTAACACTGGTTTAACAGATGCTGCTCCAGCTTCTTGATTATGCTTGTCAGCAAAGGTAGCAGTAGAGTGATTTTGGGGTACTTAACTTCGATGCTGTTGTAACCTCCATGAGTTTGGTTGAGATGCAGTTCTCAAACTACTGTTGTTTGGAAATATTTCTTATTTTTAAGACAAACAGTAATTAACCGTTTCAGTAGAGTGTCATGGGAAATGGCTAAT
Source organism: Empidonax traillii (assembly GCF_003031625.1). NCBI lineage: Eukaryota > Metazoa > Chordata > Aves > Passeriformes > Tyrannidae > Empidonax > Empidonax traillii. The sequence continues at coordinate 2,120,803 of NW_020955209.1, forward strand.
TCTCCATCTCTTACATCTTCAGAACATATTTTCTGCAAAATGTGCTGTAATCAAACATAATTCTTAAGCATAGTTCAGGGATAATTAGGTAAATTGAACTTTGCTTGTACTTAGAAAGGTCAGTATTGTCTTCCAGCCTTAATCTCTGTGAATGAAAACTATTTCTGACTGTTCCCATGAGAGAGTGATTTGAAGCATACATTCAGCTAAAAGTGATTTTTTCGTCATCAGTCCCTTGAAATGCTTTTTCAACTTTATTTCCAGAATTAGTACTACACATTTTCATGTGTATAGTATGTGAG
>NW_020955209.1:2121363-2126514 GCF_003031625.1 Empidonax traillii
TATTGTCTTCCAGCCTTAATCTCTGTGAATGAAAACTATTTCTGACTGTTCCCATGAGAGAGTGATTTGAAGCATACATTCAGCTAAAAGTGATTTTTTCGTCATCAGTCCCTTGAAATGCTTTTTCAACTTTATTTCCAGAATTAGTACTACACATTTTCATGTGTATAGTATGTGAGTGACCCTCTACTGAGGTGAATGTTGTAATCTGAAGTATGATTTACAGTTTGCAATAAAACATTCAGCGTCGTTTGTTTGATCTTTGCTTCTTCAGCTGGATATTGTCTGTCTGTCATGGTTTTTCTTTTTCATCCCATAAAATTCTAATAATGTGTTTAAAAGATGTTTAGTTTGAGGGCAGTGAGAGATTTGCAGACCAAATTTTTATTCCTCTGTGGAAATACAGTACTTTGTCTTTTCCAGAAGTGAATAATCATCTTGCAATTACATGGAATGTTTTTGTGCTACTTGAAAGCTCACATTAATAAATTCAAAAGCATCAGTTTCTGCAGTAATGAAAAGATAGCAAAGATGAAATTCATGTCAGGGAAGCCCAGGTCCTTTTCTGAGCCCCTGAAATACAGGAGAGACAGGACCTGTTAATATTTTTGTCAAAGGAATTTTCTTCTGACAGATTTTAGACCTCACAGTTCAAAACCTTACATAACGAAATTCAACTACTTGGGGGAAAAAAAGGATTACCAGGGTGAGTGGTGTTTATCTCAGTTACCTTTCTGTGTTCTCTCTTCTTGGCTACTGACAAGATCAGTTTTTGATATTCCACAACCCAACTTCCATTTCAGTTTGTCTTATATAAATAATTCTAGTGCCTGCCTCAGCTGCGACTGTTGCTTTCATAAGCCATGTCATTTATACTGGCATGCCTTTTTCTGTCATCTCAGACATCAGTTCTAAGTGGCAGTAGAAAAACTCAACAACATAACAACAGTTTTCCAATTTGTTGCTCTTTTCCAGAGCAGAAGGTTCCTGGAGATGAAAGACACTTCTTATATTTTTATGTGGGCACTTACCTTTGCAGTGGTAAATTAATATCAGTTTGCTGAAGGTGTCTTAAGCTCAACACTGTAAAGAATTTTTTTATATTTCCAGTTCTGCATTTTCTTTAGGCATTTCCACATTCGTAAGTTTTTTTTGGGCTTTGGTGAGTTCTTTCTCCCAGATTTCTCCAAGGCAAGGCCTTTTTTGGTTATATTACAGTAATTCTTCACTGCGGCTGTGACAAGTAGAAAAGATGAAAAGCAAGAAAGGCAAACAGCAAGGCAAATGCAAAAAGCTAATTTTATGGTTCGAAATAAAGCAAGATTACACTTATGTATGTTTTGGGAACAGGAATTTAATAAAAAGTTGCAACTTGGTGTCAAATCCAAGGAGCCAGGTTAAATGTGATAACATCCAACACTGTCCTGAAGGTAGGAGAGATAGGTTATGCATGACCATATGTCTGGTTGTACACTGCTTTATGAAAGACTAGGTGGATAGTGAACTGATGTGGTGCTTTTATATAGTCGTATCTAGAATACGACATAGAGATGGAAGATGCTTTTTCTGTGTGTGACACTTAAAGATTTCCAGTAAAAGAACCAATAAAAATTGAGTATCAGTTTAAATAAAATAACAACAACAACAAAAAAAAACCCAAACAAAAAACCCACACCAATAATAAAATAATAAAAATTGAGTAGCAGTTTATGTAGCACAAACATTAGATAATTAAACAGGAAGAGATAAATGAAAACTCATATTTTGTAATGTGGAGCAGAGGGCTGTAGGACTACAGTTAGTGTGCTGAATAATATATAATTCCTATTCTAGTAGTAGTTTCCTTGATGAAAAATTATGGATGGTAATTTCCTGGCATTCCTCTGCTATGTATTAAAATTTCTAAAGTTGCCTTTCTTTATCAGTCTAATATAGATGCTTAGCTGAGTGAGTGATTTTGTAATCTGTCTCACAAAATGCAGGTTAGAATGGAAGACCCACATTTTTTTCTGTCTCTTAAAATAGTTTATCACTTGTATAGCTGTCTTCTCTTGATACTGTGTGCTCTTTAGTAGTGTCTGCCTTTGTTTTGCAACTACAAGTGTGAGTTTATTGCTTAAGCAATGTGTCCTGGTAGTGTACTATAGTGTACCCCCGTCATATTTAAATCTCAGCCTTCGGTGTTATTTTAGGAGAACAGTGAGTAATTTGTGCCAGGACACCCTCTGTCGCCACTTGGGCATACTCTCCATTTCTGTCACCTGTTAGTGACAGAATATTTTCTTGCACTCTCAGGATGGTTAGCTGTGAGGACATGTAATCTGAGACAAAACCCATGCATCAAGGCAGTCCTGCTGGCGTGCTTTGTCCATGGCCATGAAGGTCATGAGCCACAAACCATTTCTTACCGCTACATCAGCTTTTATGGTTTTTTTCTTCCATCTTTTGGTAAGCAATAGGAACCATTGGATTTATAGGTATAATGGGGCACATCGGAGCTCTTGGAGCTATCAGCTTCTGCAAATTGCAAAGGCATGGATAGTTCAGAGCTACAGATCACAGGACTGAGGTTGACTTTAGGTGGGAGCAGAATGGTTGAACAAGATGAAAAAAACTTTAGAGAAATCATCTGAGCAACCTGGTGTAGTGGAAGGTGTCGCCACCTGTGGCAGGGCGGTTGGAATTAGATGATTTTTAAGGCCCCTTCCAACCCTTTTCACTGTCCCTTTAGAGACGGGTCAGGCTTTGCTGACCTGTTCCTAACAGATTTTTGTTGCACTTACTTTTAAAATTTACCCCCCATCAGTGAAAGTTTTATAACTGCTAGACTGTTAATCTATTTCGCTTCCTTAATTATGGTTGTTAAGATACCTGTATAAATACCATTTCCTTTCATTTTCTCAGTACCCTGTATGCATCTGGAGATGGCTATGTGCTTTTCTTCTCTACATGTTTTATTCCAATTTTTGCAATAACAGACTATGAACTCAACTTTCTTTATGTGGTCTCTTTAGCTAGGGATGAGCTAATTACTTTTAATTCAAAGCAGTAGCTCTGTTCCTTCAAGACAGGAGAATTTGCTGGAATTATTGGCTGCAGATGTAAAGGCTGTCTTGCTATGGAGAAACAAAGGTGTTACTTGCAATAAATAAACATAATTTGATCTGATTATTCAGTTTTATCCTCTCTTTTCTAACTATATTGATTTTATATTTCTTATAACTATTTAAAACTTTCTTGTGCTTCTTATGACTTCTTTGTGGGTTGTTATCTGTTTTAAAAAACAGTCCTTTAAATCACCACCTACTCTCCTATTTGGTTCATACTTCTTGTAACATATGATGTGAAAATTGAAAAGTGTGTTCTAGGGCAGACCACACTACAATAGAACATTGGGTTTTTTCACATATTTATTTTAGTTTAGTTTATTTTTTCCTCCGGTAGTGTTATGATATTGTCTCATTGTCAGTTTGAGATCCAGTGTAGCCTCTGGATCCTTTTTTTGCACAGCTGCTCTTTAGCTGGTCATTGCCTATCTCTTCAGTTATTAATTGCCTCTAAATACCGTTGTCCCTGTTGAATTGCATCCTATTTGTATTAGATTATTTGTCCAGTTTGTCAGAATTGACTTGCCTTCCAGCAAGTCAACCTCTCTCCTGATTTTCTGTTATCTGTGTTCCCAATCCATGTACTTTATTTTGCCATATAGAAATTCATGAAATGAAATTCTGGATTGCTCCAAGATGAGATCCTGAACCCTCTCTGAAACTGTACTACAAATATACATGTAGTTTAACTGTACTAATTATTCATTCAGCATAATTTTTCCAGCTGTTTTGCACCTGCTCAAAAGTACTTTCATTTGCAACTTACTTTCCTTCTTTATAGATGAGAATGCTGTGTAACCAAAGTGTTACTGCAATAAAGATGTTTTTCCTCTACCCATTAAGCATATTGCTTGATCAGAGAGGAAAACCTTTTGATCTTATATTATTCCTGAGGAGCTGATGTTGCCTTTTGTTTGTTATGTTATCTTGTTAAGTGCTTTATTAAAAAAAAAAAATCTACTTGTACTTGTTCTGGTATTTTTGAGTGTTCTGAAGTTGTGTTGACTGGCCTGTGAATTTCTGAATTTACCTTTCTCTTCTTCATAAAGACAAATATTTTTTCATTTTCCTCCTGGATTGGAACCTTACCTGCCATCAGTGAGGCCTCCAAGAAACCTGTTAGAAGCCATTGTGTTATTGGGAAACTTACCTAAAGCATTTAGGGATGAATTCCTTTAGATGTCACAGTGTGAAAAATATGCAGTCTTTGATACATGTTTTTCCTACACTCAAATCTATTCCCTTCACCATTGCTACAGATTGTGTTTTTCTTTATTATACTTAACCTGTTAAATGACAGTAGATGAAAAGAAGGTATTTAACAGCTTTTCAGTGTATGCCATTGATTCTGATCTTAATGATTTGGCAAACTTTCTTTGTAATCCTGTACATTCTTTCCTTTCCTAGTTAGTTATATCTTTTTTTATTTTAATTTCTTGTTTCCAGCAGAATTCCTGCTTGGGCTCTCCCCTGTCTCTTCTAGGCAGAAGATGATGCCAGCAGAACAGGCTATGGCATTGCAGGGCTTCACAGCTATTGCCTTGCTCAGTATGGTGTTTGACTTGCTCAGTTTCCTTACAGAACTCCTGGTTTGGTCTCCTGATTGCTGACTTTTAAATACTTTCTAAAGGATTATCTACTCAAAGAAAGGCACTTTGGAATTTTTAAATGGTTTTACATCCCAGTTTTGAAAAAAAAGGTCAAAACTTCGCTTGCAACAGCTCATCCAAATCTTATCATGTCTCCAGCTGGGCTTCTTAGTGAGTGTACTTTTTAATAATAAAAATAAATGGTAAAACATACTCCTGGAGTAAAGGTAGAACTTCAGTTAATTAAAAGTGAAGCGTAACATACACTAGTGGTTGTATAGGTACGTAATGTATATATGTCTTTGTGTAAACTGTTAGGAATGTGTGCTGTTTATAAGAAAATGCTTTTCAAAACGTCTCTATTAATTGGCTGCTTTTATTTTTACAGCATACACAGCTCAGGCAGAGGAGAAGACAGGCCCTGGTACTCCTACAGATGCTCACGCCAGAGCCTT
>NW_020955209.1:2126760-2149928 GCF_003031625.1 Empidonax traillii
CTAGTGGTTGTATAGGTACGTAATGTATATATGTCTTTGTGTAAACTGTTAGGAATGTGTGCTGTTTATAAGAAAATGCTTTTCAAAACGTCTCTATTAATTGGCTGCTTTTATTTTTACAGCATACACAGCTCAGGCAGAGGAGAAGACAGGCCCTGGTACTCCTACAGATGCTCACGCCAGAGCCTTATTGGTTTGCAATGGACCTTTAGAACATTATGACTTTTTGATTAAGCAAGAAGAGCTGAAGAATGATGAGCAACAAAGAAGAGTTGTGCAGCACCTGCAGAAGTTGCACGAGAGCCTTAAAGGCTACAGCATTGATTCAAAAAATCTTCTCTCAAAGGTGAGGCTTATAGTGATAAAAATGGGTTTTTTGCATTTATGTTTGCTCGTAAGAATGTACTTAAAATACGTAAGTCTCTGTCATTAGCCTGAATCTTGTTTTTGCAGATGGGTCTTTGCAGAAACATCATTCTTCGTACTTTATAAATCCGGTGGCCCTCTAGAAGTAACCAAATTAAATATTATTGAAATAATTCTACAAGAAAATCTGTTATGATTTTAGTTATGTCCGCTGTCTGCCTTTCCAAAATGTTATTTGGCTGTAGGAGAGAGAGGCCTAATCCGGGTTTTAGTTCTCAAGCACAGATATTATACTTGTGTGTTGGTATTACATTAACTGAACACTGACATTTTGTGTTTTAACAGATCTTTCATGAATAATTTTCACATGATATTATAAATCAGTTATGACTTTAAAAAATTTTTTTCCCATGTTGTTGTCTCTGGGTGAGGTGACAAAGAAGGCAGAGGTGTGATTTGTGCCCTGGTTGAGTTCTGGAGGGGTATCACAGCTTCTTTTCAATGGATCAACAAAAGTTCAGATGTATCCCTGTTGCACAGCATCTTGGCAATCATAGTCCCTTAGCATTAGTAATGCTGTTAGCCGGCTATTGCATCTCTGCAACTTTTCCTTGAAGCTCTTCACACAGTGTTTTCCAGAGTCTCTTTGGCAGTATTCCATATCTTGTTCTCATGCTGTTCTCAGGTTGTTGCCCTTGTGGCTTGCACCTGCAAATATTGATAGCATTGTTAAGGCAGGCTCTTATGGGAAGCAACTAGAACTGGTGTGAGAATTCCCCCCTCAGCTTTCCTTGCCCCTCATTTTGTAGAATTGAGTTTATATCCGAGAAAACCAAACTTAATGCCCACCAAAGTAGGTAAGACATTTAATTACTTGGTAAATATTAGGCCATCGTAGATGTACACAGGATCTGAACAACCAGTGAATATGCTTTACTTGCACCTGATTAGCGTACTGGTGTCAGCACAAATAGTCATAAGCTATGGTGAGGGGAAACAAGAACTGAGTGTTTGACTGAGTCTGATAATAAAAGTATAGTGCTGGGAAAAAAGCACGGCAAAATACACATTGCCTTCATCATCTGCACTCTCCCTGCCTGCACTGGAGAGACACCCTGCCCCTAGGAGGAGGAAAACTGTTATTGCTCTTCCCAGCCAACCTCTGAGTGTTTTTCTTGTGCTTTCTCTGTTTCTCTTGCACCACTTTAAGTTTTATTTTTTGTCAGAAGTAACTGTCACATTTACAGTCAGTGTTTGCCATCATCTGCAGTCCTTGCTGACAAAGCTCCATGTCAACCTTTCTCAGCATTCGTTACACAACATGCCTCCTCTCATGGGCGTAAATCTAAATATGTAACTCTATTGAACTTCTTACCTAATCATATACTTCCTATTACAACCCCAAATTCTCCTGTTACCTGTCACAAATACTGTATATTTTTTTTTGCTTGGCAAGCTCAGATGATGTAGCATGGGATCAGGGGAGCCAAAGCCTGCAAGGCTTAAGTGACTTAAAATGGCACACTGTCCTCTGGCCTTTAGGCACTAAATGACAGGTTACCACTTAAAGGCTCTTGCAATGAATATTAAGCTTCAAGGTGTGAAAAAAAGTAGAGAAGAGAGCAGGTATTATACCTGTAGATGGGCCTGTTTAGTATATATATTAGCATAGCAGGGTGCAGAGCATTGGGACATGCTTGCCTGCGATCTGCCTCTAACATCGCTTGAATGCCTGAAACTCAGATATGTAGCTGCAGATCATAGATTTGCTCATCATATGGTTGACTGAAAATGCCTCCTGATGGAAGGAAGGAGACTAAACACCTAGGAAGGACCTCTTATTTTAGAAGAAACCTGAATGGGAAATAGTTCCATGGAGCAACAGTCAGGCGCTCTGGAAGAAAAAAACGTGGAAAGTACAGGAAGCAAAGTCCTAAGGCAAGACTATTCCTAAAGGGCAGTGAGTGTGTCTTTGGAAGGTCTATTGTGGAAGCATCATCCTTATGGGTCCCTTTTAACCAGAGATATTCTGTGACCCAACTTAAACAGAGGGCTTGGCCATATGATCCCCTGAAAACCCTGACAACCCAAATCATTCAATGATTCTAACTCTGATGTGGGAATTGGAGCCAAACTGTGGTTTGGAGTATATTTTTGCCTGCCCTGGCAGATGAGTCATTTCATCACATTACTTACCTTTTTACTTCTGGGATTTCTTTAATTACTATTATTAGAAAAATAAAACCAGTGTAAAAATGATAGATGTAGGTTGAAAACTGCATGTTTATGGTATTTTAAAACACTTACTAATGTTGTATGTGGGTGTGTGCCTGTAGATTCATGTTGTCTTGATGCATTTGTGGGCTAACTCTTGAGTCTAAATCAGTCTCCTGATGCAATTTGGGCAAGTATCAAATGAAAAATAGAAAATTCCTCTTTGAAAAATGGTTATTTCTTATCTTTGGTATCCAGAGCAATACAGCAGCGTGCCTGAATGCAAACCTCTTTTGCTTAAGTGTAAGGAGATTAAGCTGGAATCAGCTTGCCAAACTATTCTCTAAGTGGAATCTCGCTGACCAGATTTGTATCTTGAGAATTGTTGATGTGAAAAGTTCTTGGGTTTGGGGTTTGTTTTTCTTTTTCATCTATCTGGACTTCTTTTTAATCTTTGGTGTTAGACTTATAATCTTTTAATTTGCTTATCTCAAAACTGTGTTATTGTACCTGAACTGTAAAAGAAGTCACACGAAAGGGAACCAGTTATCAGGCTTACTCCTGTATTATTTTTGGACATACTCCCAGACTTTTATTCATTTTCATATTCTAGAAAAAATGTTATGATGAAGGCATTAGTCTTACTGTCAAACCTGAGGATCAGTAGGCTAAAGCATTTTGATCTTTACTGGAAAACAGTTTCGGACATTTGGATATTAGGTTCTGAAAGTGCTGCCTTTGAGAACAGTTTTGAGAGCTGACTTGTGTTAACTGGAGGGCCCTGAATCACTGTTAGATTAGGTGCTTTATACTGACTTGTAGATCAGCCATTGTGTGGGTTATTTAATGATTCTTTGGGAATCATGAATAAGGAAGAAAGTCTGTATTGCAGAGAACAAATACTAATCTTATTTTATTTAAGGAAATGTAATGCTACTTTTTCCCCTATGTAACAGAGCTAATCGCAGTATAACCAGACTGACTGACACTTTCTTAAAAGGAAAAGGTCAAATGCCACTTTATAATTTGAGAATGTGTTTTTTCATTAGTTCATTTAAAGCACTCCATGTCTTTATTTAACATTGCTTCAATTCTATGCTTTAATTTTAAAACAACTTTTAAAAATTGTTGCGTGGCTCATTGGTGGAACTAATGCTACAGTCAGTGAGAGGCAGCTGTAGAACTACTTGCTATTGGGGTGTTGTTGTAGTTTTTTCTTCTAGAGCTTGATATTTCTATGGAAATGTCAAGACTGATAATCAAGGTTGAGCACTGTAGTGCCATGCCATGCATCAAAACTCCAGAAAAGAAGGAAAGCAGTGAATTTTGTGTAAATCTGTTAAAGCCTGGCTTGTGTAATTAAATCAAGTCATGATTCAGGCTGAAGAAGTCACAACAGCTTTGTTTCTGTTCTGTTATCTTTGAGGATGTTATTTGCCAGTTCAAACACAGCTCCTTTTGAGATAAAATGAAACCAAATAGATTATGGATTAAATTCTAGTACAGGCAAGGTTTTGCTTCAGCAAAGTTATAATCAACATCCTTAATAAAGGTTTTCCCCAGAATAACTCACAACTGTGACGAGGTAGTTGCTAAAATCATATGCTTGTCATATGTCTGCATCTGTTGAGGACTTTCCTAAGTAAGCAAAATACCTGTTTTTCTATTGTGGACTTCCAGAGTAGGGATGCCATTGCAGATTTGGTTCAGGCTTAGAGGGTAGAACTAAGCCTTTCGTGCCAAGAAGAGGTGATGGTGAGTACTGCTGCCTGGAACTGGCCTGGGTTGAATAGGATTTGTGTAGATTTATGAGTGGAATTTGTTCACATAACTAGTAGAAGGCATCTCCATGGAGTACTAGTGATACAGAGCACAGGTAGACCCCGTATTTGTGAATAGCTTGTTGGCACTCTCCTCTCATGAGGGCCTGGTACTTTGGTAACTTTGAATATGCTAGGAGGTAAAAGATAAGCCTTACGTTTTTGTGATAGAACAGTTGGCTTCACTTTTTGTTTTGTACTTAATGGGCTTTAATAGATGTAAATGAAAAAAATGGTTGTACTTTAAATTAAGGATTTACTTTAAAAAAATCAAATACTTTATCCGTTATACTTAGTATCTTGTAGATTGATGTTTCACTTTTTCAGGAGGTTTTTGGCAACTTGACTAGCCTACCTTTAGTATGAAATCTCCTGTGTTGAGAAGAGATTTATCTACTGGCAGCTTTTTAGATATAAAAAAATAGTGGTGCTTGGCATTTCAAGTGTACTAATTTTCCTGACTCTGTCGTTGAAGAGAATGTGGTTGAGAGGCTGCATTTAAGAAAAGGGGGTGGTGAAAGAGAAGCATCTCTCAGCCTCTTCTGTAGTCTGATCTTTCTTATTTTATTGCCTGATTGCTTCTGTGATAGAATTGCAAAAGCCTCTCCCAAAATAGCAGTTATTCCAGAAATAGAAACTTTGCACCCATGACAAGAATGGTCTGCTTTGGTTTTCATTTTGTTCTTCTTTTGTCACTTTTTGTCTAAATAGTTTTATTCACTAAAATATGGTAAAAGTAGGATTAGGGAGCAAATATTTGTATCAGATACAATAGAGAAGCATTTCAGTGTTCGTAGAAGGGACTTATATTACCTCACAGGCCAAAGCTTTCTGAAATGAGTAGTTTGGGGCACCAGCCTTTTTCTTCATGGTAATAAAACTCTTTTTTTTTTTTTTTTTTTTTGTAATGTAGTTTTTTTGGGGCATCATCTTAGAAGAGATCTCAGGGGAAAAAACAATTAGTCTTGCTGCCAACTAAGTAGGCTTCTGTTTTTCAAAACTGTTGCTCAAAATTGAGCTAGGACTTTGATCTTCAACTTTGTGAAGGCATGGCCTTGTATGTTGAGATACTTTGAGATCCTCTGAATTGAAGTTCAAGGCTATAAGAGTTTGCACAGACATTTCAGATCTCTAGCTTTTCAAAATAATACCAGTTGGGACTTCTTAAGAGTTGTTGAGTTGCTGTACTAACGACTTGAAATAAGCTCAATTGTAAGTGAGGTCATGTTTTGAAAAGAGGTATGAACAATAGTAAACACCATTCAAGACCTTGAAAATGTCTTCAGCTACAAGAGCAGCCGAAAAGGAACCTGAAAGAGTGGGAGAAAGAGGCGGTTTTGTTAGCATTTAAGGGAGACTTGTCTCTTGGATTTTGCATATTTTAATTAACCACCTTAGTAGCCTAGCCATCTTACAAGTTTTTCAAATCAGAGTATAAATATTCCAAGGAAATGAGTTGCTTGCTTCTAGTGTTTGAGTGTGGGAGAACCTGGAAAGACATTGCATGTTATTGAAGTTATTTAAGAAAGAATAAGAAGTTGTCAGAATGAAGGAGATGTTTTGATCAATTTAATTCCTTAGATGAGGTAGGGTATTGTATGATTGATAGTGAAGTTTACGCAAAGAAAAAAATCTGATCTAATAGGATCAAAGCAAGGCTTGCAGTTTTGAAACAGAAATGTGTAAAATGGGGCTTTGAGCAATCTGGTCTTGTGGAAGGTATCCCTTGCCCATGGCCTGGGGTTGGAACTAAGTGATCTTTAAGGTCCCTTCCAACCGAAACCATTCTGTGATTCTATGAAAACATTTTGATAACACAGAAGAGAATTCTGTAATCTAGGGATACTCATGTTTGTATCATCTTCGGGAAGTTTAAATATTTTTAAGATATGAATGATTTTCAAATTAAAATCTGTAAGTAGACTATCTATTAAAAGAAAAGGCTTCTGTTCTAGCATGTCCTGATGATAATGAAACTCTATGAAGCACTGAATTTATGCTTTCTTAAGTTATTGCAAAGAATGTTGTGGCAGTTAAGAAACTCGGAGGACTCAAGCAATTTGACACATTTGTGGTGATGCCCTTGTTTGAAAGGGTTTGGGGAGCCTTTAAAACTTACATATAAGCATTTCAAAATTTTCCCCTTCATACTCAAATTTGGTGCATCACTTACTATCTCTGAGTTAGTATATTCTAAATATTAGCTTTAACATCCCTAAATCTTACCATTGTTGCAAAAGAAAATGTACTGTCAACAAATTGAACATTATTATACCGAGAGACCAAATATTTGTCAGGGTGATATGGGAATGAGGAGCGAGGAGAAGCTCATGCATTTAGTTTGTCTTCCTACATTTCCTACTTCTCTCTCTTCCCTCTGTGAAATAAACTAGACTGTCCTTATTTTTGGGTAACTGGAGGATCTTTTGCATTAGTTCTCCCTCCTCCTTTTTTCAGAGTGTGTTTGAATAGAGAAGCAAGATCAGTCTTCTGCTTTCTTTGCTGTCATATATCATTGACTTTCCTGACTGCTTGCTGTGCTTTAAATTAAGAGCATTGATGAGATTTTGTCAGAAATCCTAGCTGGAAGTTGCTCTTTTTCTTACACAACTTCTAGAAGATTAAATTATTAAAATAATTAAATTATTAAAATAATTTAAAAAAAAGGAAAAATCCATTTTATGATTATGCAGAATAACTTGAGATTGGTAGGATGTCTGAGTTTTCAGTATTAAAGATCTACTAATCAAGTTTACTTTCTAAAAATAAAATATATTTCAAGGAAAAAAAAACCCAACCAAATCAACAAAACAACCCAAGAATATAAAAATAAATTCTTAGCATTATACAGTACCTGACAGGATCAAGAAAGTGTTTATCCTGAAGCTGCCAATAGTGTCACTTTTGGCAGAAGTATATGTAAAATGTTTCTGACAAACTTCTATAATTGCTCAAAGAGGACAAAAGGTTTTCTGGCATTTGATTAGCTTTTAGAGATGACCAACTTCAGCAGATGTGTTTGGATCTGCCACAGTACCCATTCCTTTCAGCAATTAAATATCACTCAAAAATTGCTTTCTTCACAGGGAAGCTAATTTCATTTTTTAAATCAATCAGAAATTGATTTAGACTTTTATGGAGCCTGAGCCATTATATTTATTTCCTTTAGTCAAAATGCCTTTTTTCTGTAACATATTTTCCAGAAATAAATATGCCTAAAAGGACAAATATTAAGATGGTTAAATGTAATTAATAAAAAATTTGCAGTGAAAAAAATGTTTTAAAATGTAGACATTAATACTTGTTCTAGTTATATAACCTTTACAAAGACAAGTGAAGCTGTACTCTAAACATTTATTTTTCTAGCTTGGTGTCATTCCTTGTGAAAGTACAAATCAGACTGATACAACCCTTCTGTGAAATAAATTGAATGTGATAATCTTTTGTCTTGAGAGAATGACTGTAGTTAATATCAAATTAAAACCAAAGAAATTGTTATGAATGTCTTTCCTTTGGATTTTTTTCCGTTCCTCCTTTCTTTGCTGTGTAACTTTGAGCATCAGTAGTTTTACTGAGTGCAGGCTCTTAAAAAGTACACAATTGAAAATATTCAGCAGTTAAATTGTCTTGCAGTGCTTTGAAAGCACTAGCAAATAGTTTCAGCCTTATCTATTAATGGAATGGTTTCAGAACATCTGAAACTCTGTTGAACCACAGATTGATGATACAAATTTTTGATTACCCTATTGATATAGCTTAAATGAAATTGGAAAGGGGATCTTATGTAAGAGCCATGCTTGGATATTTTCTGAATGAAATGGTACTCCAGAGCTGAGATGTTAGCCTTCTACCTTTTGGTCATGAATTTTCTTTCCTGTTCAATTAGTGTCTTGCTGCTGACTCCTCTATTTCTTTAACATGGCACTGTATTTTGAAGAAGTGCTTTAGATTCAACTTGTTTAGCAATTACCCAGCTCCAAAGGAGACCCCTGGGTTGCAATTTTAATATTCTCTTGTGTTGCCTCAACCCACAGAGCTCTGAAAGTGGAGCCCTTTAAAATAACCACTCTTACGCAGTGTTTTTGTGGATGTCAGCTGAGTTTCATGGATTCGATAGAATTTTTGTTAAGATCTCTATTTTTTTAGAAACTGTTTCTTTTTAGAATTATACTTGGAAGGGGCTCTGCACAGTACTGGAGGGGGAGAGGGCTATTTAAAATGGAAAGTTTGGTGTTATTGGAAGTTTTTCCATATGTATTTGAGTAAAATAGAATAAACCATCAGGTGTCATAATATGTCCTGAATAATATTAAGAAATCTAAAGTTTTTAAGCAGTGCTTGTTCCAGATAAAAGTAACTCACTTGAAAAAATGAATAGTAAAAAGCCTACTTTTGAAAATATTTTTAATATTTTAATATATTTATGCATATACACACACATGCACGTGTATGTAGGTACATATTTTTACTGTGTCTCCATTTATTTTAATAATGTTTAAACCAGAGATGATTCTGCATTTAAGATTCAAGGCTGAGAGAAAGAGGTCTTACAATGCTCACTGGCTTTGCAATACTGATTTTATAAATCCTGTTAGTTCATATCTTTAGCAGAACTGCTCTAATAGGTGTATAGTGCATATATCTATGAATACTATAATAGTGCTTAATTTTATATCCTTTTTTCTCAGACTGTTCAAATGGCTTAATGAGGGAAAGGATTTGTTTTGATGATGATAGATTAGGAAATATTAAATCATTATATATGTGTTCTGATAAAAAGGTATGTGTGCGAGGACTGGGAATGGGGATATTTTCGCAATAATCTGGGAAAGAAAAAAAACAACCAAACCCTGCATGTGTGTTTTGCCTCTTTTATAGAACTCACACAAATACAACATTGATTGCCTGTCAATTCTGAGCTAATGATTTATTCAAGATTGCACTTTGCTAGCTAGTGCTACTTTTGTGATTAAGTATAGCTACTTTCTTACTATACCACAGCAATATGTTTGCTTTTATTGTACCCCATATCCATATTTATTCTTTTTCTCTTGACTTGCAGCTCCTTGCCAAAAACAAACCCCCAAAAGGTGTTTATGTCTATGGAGATGTTGGTAAGTTTCATTCAATGTTATTTTCTCTAATGCATGTCTCTCCAGATTCTGGACTGTCTAAAAGCTTTACGTTTATGTAGCTTAATTGCTTTAATGAATTTTACAGGATTAGTTTTCTTCCACATTATGATGTTATTTAATACAATTACAGTCTGAATCCTGGAAGCTGTTTGATTGGGCCACATTACTATGTGTAGTTTTCAGTGTTACTCATTCCCTAGTATTTAAAAATGCAATTTAAGAATTTGGGAAGTAATTGTGGAGGCCACCAGAGAGAATTCATATATTCTAATTGCAGCAGTGCAGCATGAAATCATACTTGCTTTCCAGAGGAAATACTAAGGATGTTTTCTGGATGTATGTGGAGCCATTTGCGCAACCTTAGGGTTGTCTCTGTAGGGATCAAAATTTTAAAACAGAAGAATAAAAATGCAATTGTTCCAAGGTTTTGAACAGAAAATGTAACTGTTCTTCACAGCAGTCTGGTCTTGTACTTACTCTGAGGAAGACTGTTGTTGAATTAATTCAAAGCTATCAATCATTGTTCTAGTCAGTACGTACTGTACTTAAATTAACTACTGGTTGAGTGCTTTTTATTGTTTTTGTTTGAAGGCACAGGAAAGA
Organism: Empidonax traillii; assembly: GCF_003031625.1. Lineage (NCBI taxonomy): Eukaryota > Metazoa > Chordata > Aves > Passeriformes > Tyrannidae > Empidonax > Empidonax traillii. Next base: position 2,136,899 of record NW_020955209.1, read on the forward strand.
CAATGGTGATGGACATGTTCTATTCTCACATAGAAGTAGAAAGGAAAAAGAGAGTCCATTTTCATGGTTTCATGTTGGATGTACATCAGAGTAAGTGCAGACACAGGTATTGACAAGAATTTTGTGAAATATGGTGTCTATAAAAAGGTCTATCTCATTCTCATGTTTGTATTAACAACTGTAACTTTATTCAAGTATTTAAGCAAAAAAATAAAAAGGGTGAAAAATAGGAGAAATGTTGAAGCATTTTAGCATTGTCTGTCAGACCAGTGTAGATATTAATTGCTTATTATTTCTCAAATATCTTTTCTGAAAGAGATAAATATATACCTAAAATCCTTAACTAAACGTTTTCCAGTTACCAATTAGCTTATATGAAATCTGAAGAAGGCAATTGCTGAAACTTGAACTGGAAAGGTTAAACTCCATCTGTGTTTTGAATAAACAATAACTAAATCAGGTTTAAATGCCAAGGAGAATGGAAACTATTCTGATTTACTAACTTAGTAATACTATGAGTGATTTGGAGGAAGAAAATAATGGAAAGGAGTTCATCCTAAGTTTCAGAAAATTTTCTGACAGGGTGAAAAGGCACTTTGTTCTGACAGAGATGCTGTTTTAGATATTTTAAAATTTGCTTCTGCTTCTAAATTCTATGACCTTATATGACTGTGAAATTGTTAACTATTGCTGTAATTTACAAGTGTTATGACAGCTGCATTTTTCTTGCGAGGCTTTCATCAGTGTAAACAACCTGAGTCACTTTTAGTGCTCACTTTTCTATCATCACTGGGTCACTCTTGAGATTTTCCATTTCTGTTTTTTGTCATTTGTGCTTAACCTTAACAAAGAAAGCTTCCTACTGCGGGGTCGTTGTTTTCCAACTGTTTGTTTGTAGTCAAATGCAATACAATCCATGAGACAGTAGAGTATGGATATAACAGTCTTACCTTGTGCCAGTATCATCATCTTCACATTTTAAAGCATGACTGTGTTGCTATGTCTGCATTCTTTTAACTAAGTGCATTCTAAGAATACCTTCAGAGCAAGATAAAACTGGGATTAATATCAATTTATAAAAGATAAGGTATAGGTGCATAGCATTCAAGACTTCTTTGATTTTTGTTTTCTGTATTCCTAAACAAAACAAACCAACCAACCAAACAAAAAAAAAATCATAGAATCTGTGAGCTTTTAGTTGTTGCCTGAATGTGGTTGAAAACTCTTTTGCCCTCTTGAAACTAGATGAAGTTTGAAGCTTTCTTATTTTTACTAGACTGGACTAGTTTTTATTTGGTAGCTAAATAATTTTCTTCGTCCTATCTTAGGAAAAGAAATAAGTAATATTTGTTCTTTCCTATCAACTAAGGAATACATCGCCTTAAGCAGAGCTTGCCAAAGAGAAAGGCGGGATTTATGGCTAAATCATATGACCCAATTGCACCAGTGGCAGAGGAAATAAGTAAAGAGGCTGCTCTCTTATGTTTTGATGAATTTCAGGTAAGAAGTCAAAGATTACTCTAGGGCCATCATCCTGTACTGAGTGTGTCCAGTACCACCTGATACTTGCTTGGCATGCCTGGTCTTTGCTGTAGTTCATAAAGTGCTACAAAATACTCTCTGTGATTAAGGATATGTAAATAACAGGTTGGATTCAACCTAAATTCTTTCCTAGAGTTATTGAAGTCTTTGGCATGACTGTGCCAGGTTATATCAACTAGCATTTTAAGAAACTCATTGAATTAAATGTGAAAATTAAAATAAGCTTATAAAATGATCTTTGCACAAGCTAACTTGATTGTTTCATTTTAACAGCTTGTGAATTTCGTTTTAAGGGCACATCACAAACTGAAGTGTAAAATTGCTTTATTTATTAGTAGAGAAGCTAGAGGTATTTGGCAGTTCTAACCAGCTGAGATTTTTTTTAATTTATAGAGAAAATGCAGAGCAAGATAAGAACAGATCTATGTTAGTTCTCAAAGCACTGAGAATAAAAGAATAATCTATTACCTGTAAATTGTCTGTGTTATGCTCTTAAATTAATACATTTCTGAAATGGATGGAGCAACTTATATTTGCTGACTGTTATTTTACAAGCATGCACACCCGAGGAAAATAACTGTTTTGTGATTGGCTCCCATGAAGGGGATTTATTTTGTAAAGGAGTAGTAGTTCTTGTTTTAAGTTACTCTTCCATTTTTCATCTGGGGTTAGTCTTTTGATCTACGGTTTCAGAATTGCAATTGTTACTGTTTGATCATTTAATTTATGCTTTATCTGTTGAATATGAATGCTGGGCTTCCAAAATATAAAATCTTCCTGAATATAAAATCTAAATACAGAGGCAGTTGTATTTATGTTATGAAGAAATGGGAAGGTTTGGAGAGGGAAGCATTAACTCTTATGACATTATATGCTCAAATGGTAGAAAGAGACTGCACTATATATTAGTGTAAATACCTGCTTTTCTGTATAAATGCCCACTGCTTCTGTTTCCTGATATTGCTGTGTTTCCAGACATGTCATGTTTCCACATTTTAAAGAGAGAGACTGGTATTTTTTGTTACCAAATTGGTTGCCTGCTCCCCCTGCTGACTTGCTTGAGGTTTTGTCAGTCCGTCACAGCTGGGAAATTAATACAAGAACTATATTTTTAAAAGTGTTTCTAAGACTTTGCATTCATATGTGGATTTTTAAAATCTACTTGTTCTGGGTGTACTAATTTTCTAAATTCACAGATTTCTGTATGGCTGGATTTCTTGCCTGATTTGCTGTAGCATGGAACTCCGTACAGGTTTTGCCTACTGAAGAGGAGTTCCAGCTTTCTTAAATTTTGCAGAAGGCACTGATTTTGGGATAAGAAGCCTTCTCCTTAAGTAATCATAAAGTAGTGCAGTGACTGGAAGAGCAGCTCACAATAATAATGAGGAGTCATATTTAATCCAGGATGTTTGCAGCTCATTTCCCCAGTGGAGATCATAGCTGTATTTCACTGCAGTCTGATTTACTCATAACTAAAGAATTACTAGATTAAAATGATACTGAAAAGAGCTGGAGACTCAGGACATGTACTGCTCTGACTTGCTGGCAAAGTGACTGTCTTGACAGATGGAAAGTGAAGATGGGCCTGTACTGCTTTGTGAAAATAATTGTGTGTGGAGGCAACATCAAAAAATTACTAAGATTTGCTTTAAACACTTCATGTTGCTTTCAGATGCCTGTTGGACAAAAGAAAAGGAGACAAGCTGAATTTATTTATTTATTTATTTATTTATTTATCTTAAGAACACTTAACAAGTGATGTTGTAAACAGGGACAGCAAAAAAATATTGTTAATGCTCATATTTCAGAGGAAACCAAATGCAGAACTTCAGAAGACAAAAGCCTTGCTTAGGTTGCCATTTTGTCTTTGACAGTGGGCTAAAGCAAAGCAGAAGTATTCGGAAGTGAGTCTTCCTGCAAAGCCTAGAAAACTGTCAAGCAGCTGAAGAATTGACTAACTGATGTAAAAAAATATTTCAGTACTTCTTTTAAAAGTAGTGTTTCTGTGTTGTATTAAAAAAAAAATCAGTATGTTTTAAATGTTTCATTTTGCAAATATTATATAGTAGACAGGATCTTAGTGATGGCACTAAGCTTACATGTCTGTTTTGAAACAGGATTTTGTCAGCATTTTGCCTGAGTCACAGGCTCTCAGATTATTAAAGCATTGCTACTTCTTACTGATCTTTGTCGTGCAGTTTACTGTAAATATTGTCTTCTTTTTTTAATCACAAAAGTCTTAAGCCATTCTAAAAATGTGTCCTCATTTTGAAGAAAAACTCTAGAATTAAGCCATTTGCAGTTATGGTTTTGATGTTTTAAAACACAGAGGTTGGCTAATAAAAAGAGTCCAGTTATTGTTCAGTAATCAAATAACTATACAGGGGTAATTAGAAGGTCTAATTTTGGCATGGAACTGTAACCTATGTCAGTTAGTATTGAAAATGAAAACAGAATCCCTACTTCTTGGGAAGCTGAGTGATCATGCAGTGTTAGTCTTAATATGTCATCAATACCATTTGGATTTGAAGTGAACTACAATTTAGGGAATTTTTACTAACCTGCATTCTATTAAAAACCTCTAATAAAAATTAGGCTCTTATTTTTGTGCTGATACTAATTGCTGATAATACATGCTTACGTTTGCCATTCATTACATGGAACTGTACCAATCAGTGGCTGACTGAATCTCAGGCACTTACACATGTAAATTAACTATTAGTCTAGTGTTTTTCGTTTTTCCTTCTTTTTTCTTCTTCTTTTTTTTTTTTTTTTTTTTTAACCTGAGTTATAATGGGAAGCAACACTATGTAATAAAAATCTTTAAATGCATGAAATTTCTGCACTCTCTCTGTTAGCTGGCTCTCCTTATTGGTAATCTGTAGCCTTTGCTTTTCTTATCCATTGCAATGAGTACTGGATACTGTAAAAAACATGAGAACTCACAATCCTTTAGTTACTGTCTTGCTACCTGCTTTGCCCTGTAGATTTTTTTTGGCTTTCCTAAACTGGATTAGATAAAAAGAGCTCATATTTGCATTCTGGTCCTCAAAATGGCTCTTGCTTTTTGACAGAGCTTTCAAGAAGGTTTTTTGTTGTTTGTGGTTGGTTTTTGGTTTTGTTTTAAATGGAGTTCAGAATTCTGCATCAAATAACAGTTCCTATTAATAAGAGGATGTTATTGTTTTGTTTTATGAGCATTATTATTCTTTCACTCCCTGTTTTCTACAGGTAGCATGCTTTGTAGTATTGTTAAACAAAAAAGTTTGTAACAAAATTACTTATATAATAGATTTTTAAAACTTGGCTTTTAGGCTTGCTTCGTGGTACAGCAAATTCAGTTACCCTTAAGATGCACATCTATAGTGATTTCTTGTGTGTCTTGTTCTTTGGGAATGGGGGAAGTTCCTAAATTTTAGTATTTAGAAGAAATAAATTACTGATAAGTGATGCATAAGCACAGACATATAATACAGTAGAGAGTTACTATATATTTTTTTTTAATATCAGATCTTAGTGAGCAGGGATGTGCAAATCTGAGGGATGTGTTACAGATTATGTAAAATTTTGGTTTTTAAAAAGGAAAAAAAAGTCCCTATTAATGCATTACATAGAACAAAATAGAAGTAGTCTTTGGAAGAAGGAAACTAGTGTTTGGATATTCATTAAGAACATTATTGCTTTCAAACTAGCTGTCAGAAATGTACCCTAAGTCTTTTACTATGTCTAGTGTAGAATTATCTTCTTTTTTTTCCCCAGAAAGGTCATTTAGAAATATGAGAATGAGGGAAGGTGGAGGGGTGTGGAGTGGAGGAAAAAAATTATACTGGTTAAAATATTTCTGTACATGTATTACTGTCAAAGCATACACATCTAAGCTGGTGAAGGCACGGCAACCTGTCAGTCTGTTGTGTGATGAGTATGTGTAACTCACACCATGCCACCACTGGTTTATTTCCTCAGGGTCAGGGCCTGTTTGGTAAGTCAAAAGGCAACAAGTGTCTATATGATAACCACAGGGAATGCAGGAGAATCGAGTGTAATGGTCATAAAGGTGGTTCATGTATTAAGATTGCTGATCTCATCTGGTGGACTCTTATAAAATATGAATTGCTGTTGTAACAAGGATCGTTTTTTATCCAAAAAACTTATTATATTTTTTCATTTGTACAGAGTGGTTTCTGTTTCCTTTTATTTCTTGGTACTAGAAAGCAAGTTTGTTAAGCTAAAATTAAGATCTTTAAAGATATTTTACTTAAAGGCTTATTTTTTTCCTCCGTCTGTCTGTTTTTTTCCTCCTTCCCCCTCCCCAATATCACTTGTCCTACCCATTTTTATTTTTCATTTGTGTTTTGCGCCTGAAGGTTAGAAGAGGCTGACTGTGCTGGAAGTGACTGCCTGCCTTTTGATTATTCATGGACAGTAATAGAAGGCACTTAAAAAGAACAATGAAATTGCTTATTTTTGTGATGGGCCATCTGTTGAATTGTTTTTTGCAACAATCACACAATAGTATCTATGTCATATCATTCTATTTTCAACAGCAGCTGATTATGTATAGTTGGCTACTTGTCTTTATTTCTGAAGTCCCATGACCATTTAAATTCACCTCTGCAAACCTTTGCCTCAAAGGTAATAGAAATGTAAAACAGCCAGTGTGTATTTTCTTTCTGTTTTCTGGTTTTTTTTCATGTTGCTTCTAATTAAGTAGGCCTCTTAAATGTTTAGGTCTGTTTTCTGTGTCTCCCACCTGTAGTTTTATAATAGAAGTTAACACGGAATCATTTAGCAATTGGAAAAGATATGGTGGAGTTCCGCAATAAAGAGTGGGCAAGTTTTGAAAGACTGTGGTACATTCGCTGCTTATTAATTATCCCTTTTATTTTTTTCTCACCAAGCAATAATTAGAATCTCTCTCGAATGGCTTTCACTAACAAGCATTTTTCCTAGCTACAAAGCCACTTGCAGATCTATTGCGGCAGAAGCTGAAAGCAAGATAAAACAAATGCGTTGTCTTCTACAGGTCACTGACATTGCTGATGCCATGATTCTGAAGCAGCTTTTTGAAAATCTCTTCCAAAATGGGGTTGTCGTTGTGGCAACATCTAACAGGCCGCCAGAAGGTAAAAACAAACATGCTACTGGTATTATCCAAATACAATGAATCTCAATATCTTACAAAACAATTGTAGTAATATCATGCAGTATTTAATTAATAAAATGTCTAGTCTGCAAGAATCTGATATATTCTGGTTTACCCCTTATTTTTTCTTGTTCTTAAGGAAGAGAGATTTTTACTAAATCATACTCCCCTTTTCTCTCAAACCCAAGATGTTCCTTCCCCCATCACTCTCAAATCCTTCCGTGTTTTCTGATCTCCTCTACTCTGTCCAAACCAGTGGAAGGGTATTTGGGGACAGGGATGTTGAGGAGGGGTAAAATACTGCCTATTTTGGATGTATTCCAGAATAAGAAAAGACCATATTCTGCAGAAGAAAGGGGAAACGAGAGTACGATCCTTCCCAGTTTCTAACTCAGGAACTTGGAGACTTGATCCACCAGCTCAAAGCAGAACCACTTATCAAGATGCCATTCTTAAAGCCCAGTTTCAGTCCACTAGGAATTACTTAGGTAGAGAGTTGTTTCCATTTCTAACTTTTTTTAGAATAACTAGTTGCTGGTAGTGACTAGCTAGGTAAATCCTTCTACAAAGTGCCCAAATCTGTTTGGGTTTCAACAACTGTAATTTTTTGTAGAGGAGAAAATTTTTCATATAGTGTAGCGTTATGAGTTAGCATAATGGATAATTTCTATGCAACTTTTAGATGGATTACTTTTGGATGTTTTTTAAAAATACTGAAGAGTTGCAGTATTAACTGTGAGTTAATTTTTCTTCCCAAGTTAATTAAGTAAAAGACAATCACTATAGATTTTCCATGCACCTTGTCTTAGGAAAAAGAAAAACAAATCCACTCAAAGGTTTTTAGGTTTTTCCTACAGGAGTCAATAATTCCCTCTTGGTTTATTTTACTTGTTTGATCAAAGAAAATGAAATCATAACTACTGTAGTTGGGTTAACTACAGATAGACGGAATGCCTTCTCAGTTGAGAGCTTGTGTTTTTGGAGCACTGCTCTTTGAAGTCCAGGAGAAATTTTTATCATAACTTGGGAATTATATCCAACACCCTAAACTGAGGGCATCAATTTGTGACCATTATAGTCTTAAAGGGTTTTTGGATGTATATTAAGTCACTTTATCAATCCAAAAGCCAAGCACTTGTTCTAGCTGCCCAACACAGAATGTCAAGAACAGATCTCCACAACTGGACTGTGTTGCAGTCCAGGTGTTGGTCAATGCCTATCTCTTCCCTTGTCATTATTCCTGCATGCTCACAGCGTGTCTGAAATCCTCCCACAGGAAAGAGAGCTGAGTCACTGTACTGTGCCATATCTAGGTTTAAGAATGAATGGAGAGATTTGTTACCTGTAGAGACAAAGAGGAAAAGTGACCTTTTCATTAGAGGGCAGATGCATTGAGCTGCTGAACATTAGTGCTACGCTTAACTGTGTTGAACTTCTGCCCCAGGGGGATATGAAGGAAAATACTGAGGTGCAGCATTTGAGGAATCCTGGTTTCATTTCTCCACTAAAATTACTGTTTATTTTTCTCATCCTCAGAAAACAGAGACATAATACAGAACTCACAACCCTACTGACTAAAAGACCTAACAGGAGTAGCTGTCTAATAGCGTTACATGTTCACTAATCTTTGCAAGTGAATATGCAATTGCTATACACTTTTAACAAAAGTGTAGCCATCCTGATTTGCAGAGTTGTGAATGAGCATGATACACGGCGAACTTACAGCTTTCTTACTAATTAGGGTGTGGAATCTCCTTCACTGACAATTTTCCTAAATATTTCTGCGTACATATCCAATTTTGTGAAAACCGTTCTGTAGGTGTCTTGTTGGTGTCTTGTGCATGCTGCATCTTCTGTCCACAGTGAAGTGTTGGCAAAGCATAAAGGCTTTAATATAGCTGTAGCCTCCAAGCATTATGGGGAATATAAGCCATAATCATAACCTGGAATGGTCTTTGTGTGGAATTTTTGTGGTATCTCTACCAGGTGTCTGCATTATCTTACTCATTCCTCCCGTCAGTCACAGGTGCTTTACTGCCTTTTTATAAGGCTTCCTAATATTCATGAAACAGAGCAGCTCATCATACAGTTCAAGTGGTTACATTTTGAAAGAAGTCATTCTCTTGTGAACTTCTTGGGCAATTGGATAACTTGCAGAGAAGATAAGTTTATGTTGTATAAATATATGGTGATAAATAAGCAAAAAAATGCTGCTCTGCAGTTGTTTTTGTTAATTTGTGTTTTCTTTGAGTCCAGATCTGCATTTTGTTATGTAGTATCTCATCTTTTTAAAAATTCAGTTGTATTTTTAGCAACTTTGCCTAAGTTAACACACTAATTTAATTTTCATTTTTTTAGCCTTAGGGATGACCCTTACTTTGGAAAAGGAGGTATAGCTGGCAGAATTACTAGAAGATAAAGTGTACCACAGTACACCGAGAAAGAATGATGCTGACTTTCAAACTGTGTATTTTTAGTTTATGTGGGGGTTGTGCCCTCTGCCAAATACACGGGATTTAGCAGTTGCACAGTTTGGCCTCATAATCGTACCAATGAATACCCAGCATTACAAATTATTTTTATAACCTTACTTTAAAACAGATGATGGTCTAATTTCTTCTGTTACAATCAGTTGTATGTCATTTAGAGATCTAAATAATTTTTTCATTCCCTACCTTTTTCAGACTTCCTCAAGGTGTTCCTTTCTTCCCTAAGAATGTATTGAATTTTCATATAGTAAAAGAAGAGAAATTAATTTCAGCTCTCCTTTTCTGCCTTTTGTTCCTCCTCCTGTTTCTAGCAACACTGAGATTTATTTGCTAGACTAGAAGACAAGCTGACATTGTTATTAAGACTACATAGCAAAATGGTACTGATTTCCTTTCTTTCAGATCTCTATAAAAATGGTCTTCAGAGAGCTAATTTTGTACCATTCATTGCTGTGCTGAAGGTAAGGAGAGCCACCTGTTAAATGCCTTTCAGTTTTCCCTGTTTTATTAATAAATTGGAGATTTGTACCAGATTGCTTTAATGCTAGTTTCCAGATTACATATATGCTTTAACTATTTTGAGCAAAAATAATTGAAGGTAAGGCAAGAAAGGACTTTGTCCTTCTGGAATTAACATGTCTTGAAAGCCAGACATTTTTAGTATGACAAAAAGTTATCTTTTGGACTAAGGCAGCAGAATTTGTTTGTTTGGATAAGACTTTCTTGCTGACTGGTGTGTGTATGCTGTATAACATAGTATGCCTCTAACATTTGTGTTGTACTCGTGGACATCTTACGGTTACTATGCTACAAAAACTTACCATTTCTTTGATGTAAGGAAAGTAGTGTTTGTTCTGTACCCCTCAATTGCCTTGCTTCTGGGTCTTCCTCCTGTGTCAGTAGGTTTTTGAATGACTTTTGAGGCTTCATATAATGTTCAACAAGCAGCAGCTCTGAAGCTTCCTCGGGTCTGTGTCTTGTAGTGTGGCAGGTCAGAAACTGTAATTGCTTCATTTAAATTAAAAAACTGAGGATCCTTTCTCTGTGTGAATAATACAATCACTGCTTATTTTTCTGGTAAAAAGAACATATGCTGAAATCACACTTTTAAGTTCTGGACAAGTCACAGCTATTTTTCGTTCGCAAGTTGCATTTGTTTTGTTTTGTTATTAAGGGCTAACATACACCTCTCATATCTTGCTCTGCCTGGATTGATGTGACATGTAAAATGGAAATAACATCATTTCTCTAACTCACAGAAGTATTGCTAGCATAAATACATAAATAATGTTAACTGTATTGATCTCTAAGATAAGAGAAAGGTAAGGTAGAGTTTCTGGTAGGCTTGGCTTTGTGATAGGAAATTTGGAATTGCTGAATAGACACGTTGGTTGGATGTTTCTGTTAAGGTGCTCAGCAGTAAAGCAGCAGACAGTGTCTTGGGTTTTCAGAGGAAGTTTACCAACAAGTGCTTTGCTGACCCTAACTGGAAAGTGGAATGGTAATGGCAAGATACTAAAAATTAATTTAAAAATGTCAGAATGTACATTTTTCATTTAACAGTTTTTAGAAGTAGGCATTAAAAACCCACACTGGAATGTTATCTAAAGTAAGATTTTAACAAATTATGTTACAAAGATGTGGATAGAACTACATTGATACTCTGGCTTTGGTGGTTTGAGAAATGCAGATTTAGGCCTCCCCACTGTGTGTAGAATCTGTGTAATGGTATTGATGTAAAAGGATGAAGTAGCTTCTGCCTCAGCTGTGTGTGACTAGGAAATGTAAACATGGTGTCTTCCGGCATTTTGTGTGAAAATACGAAGGAAAATACAACATTGTTTTTTTGCAAACATTTGATTTGTCTTCTCAACCTTTACCTCACTCAAGCCATGTGTGTCTGTGGTAATGTCAATCTCTTCTGACCTCTTCACTGGCACTGGCTTTACCGACAACTGGGACTAATTCCTGTCTTAGTTTTCTCTGGGCTCAGAGCCTCCCAAAGGGATTTTGTTTGGGGTGTAATGGGGGCAAATGGGTGGCTTGGTTTTCTTAGTTTTTTTCAGTAATTAACTTTTATGATCACAAATCTTGAAATGAGATTTTAGCACTAAAAGTAGTTCAAGTTCAACATAGGAGCTTCAAATTCCTTGAAATGATCTTGGGAAGGTGCGATCAATGAAAAGTATTGACAGTATATTTCTGTAAAGAGACGCTTCATTTGAAATAGATTTCAGGTGGTTTCATTCCTCATAAATGGAAGACATAGTTCCTAGATATGGAGGTAGCTTATACAAAAATCTTTTCCTGTCTTCAAATGATCAAAAGAAGTGGTTACTTTCCTAGACGTATGTTCATCCTCGATTGCTGTTTTTCTTTTCTGCAGTCTATGTAATTCCAGTATCTGTGTTTGAGTTCCTATTTTGTACAAAGAAAACTGAAAATCAGTTTCTGTGGAATAATGTAATGTAATGGCCAGTCTTCGCGAACGAAGAACCGGGGAAGGTCTTTCCACCTTCCAGCCTGTGCATTGGATTTTTTTAGGTGAGACACAGTGTGCGCGGAACTGAGCCCACCCTTTAACCCTGAGGTTCATCTGCCAGGGCCAAGCAAGCTTGGACGGTGGCAGCGAGGTCCTCAGGACGTAGATGGATTGCCTTACGGGCTAATGAGCTCCATCTGCCCGGGGAGGGGCCCCGACTGGGAATAAGCATTCTAGGGAAGATACAATTGTCTTCCAGAGTTTGTCTGTATTGTCTTTCTAGGTGGTAGATTACTGGGGACAAGTGGTTGTTGAATGCCTGCAGTGTGAGGTTGCAGTTGATAAGTTCCAGTTTTTAGGGACACATGCTTCAGGTTCCACAGTTGGCGGCCACAGAAGAGCTCCAGATCTGTGTTGTTGGGTAGGCCAGTAACACTACTGTCAGCTCTTTCTGACCTGTGTGTGTTCCCTGTCTAATTCTGAGTCTATCCCAGTGTTCTCATCTTTTGAAATCTTAAATAATTTGAGATGTAGTTTTTCAGCAATTTTTAATCAAAGAGGTAGTTTTCATAAACAGGAGAAAACTCTGAATTGATCAGTTCATTGTTATGGCTATGTCCTAGTTACAGGGACTGGGAACAGTTTATCACTATGTGGGTATAACCAAAACTGTGTGTTCTACACCCTCTGTGTCATTTCCAATGGACTGTTAGTAATGAATCATTTGGAGCAGCTGCCCAGGGCATACCTGACACCTCAGGCTACAACCTGGGTGTTAAAGAAACCCTGTGAGGAGTGTTTCTTTTGTTTTCACACTAATAACTGTGGTAACAGCTGTGATAACTCCCCTCCAGGGAGGCATCAGCACCTTCACACCCAGCCTGAGGGGTCATGTCTGCTAATGGGCCATACTGGACTGGCATAATAGGCAGCTGCCAAGACCTAGACCATTAAAGACTCCAAAAGTATCCCATGACTCACAGAGTTAAATCACCCATTGTGAAACTCCCCGCCCTGGGGGAGGTACTGGGCTTTCCCACTTGAATGTGACCATATATAAACTCTGGGTTTTGGGACTTCCAAGAAGATCTCTCTGGAGAGCCTCCTGGTTCGGCCCTGTCTAAAAGACGGATTACAACCACAGGTATAAAAAAGAAAAAGAAGGGTAGTTGTAGTCGGTGACTCCCTTCTGAGGGGAACTGAGGGCCCTATATGTCGCCCAGACCCATCCCAGAGAGAAGTATGCTGCCTTCCTGGGGCCAGGGTGAGGGATATTAGTAAGAGACTTCCTGAGTTAATTCAGCCCTCAGACTATTATCCACTGGTGGTAGTCCAGGCTGGCAGTGAGGACATTAATCAAAGAAGTGCCAGGAC
>NW_020955209.1:2150821-2152732 GCF_003031625.1 Empidonax traillii
GACATTAATCAAAGAAGTGCCAGGACAATTAAAAAAGACTTTAAAGCACTGGGTCGGTCAGTTCAGGGCACAGGAGCACAGGTGATATTTGCCTCAGTTCCTGTACTATCTGGGATGGATGAGGAGTTAAATAAAGAGAGGAGTAAAAAAGCCCAACTCCTCAACAGATGGCTAAAGGATTGGTGCCACTGTCAAAATTTTGGTTTCTTTGACCATGGGGCAAACTCCATGGTACCTAGTCTCTTAAAATCAGATGGGATTCATCTATCTAGAAAGAAGAGGACTGTAGCCCATAAGTTAGCAAGGCTGATCAGGAGGGCTTTAAACTAGGTTTGAAGGGAGAAGGGGTTGAAACCAGGCTCTCCAGTGATCAACCTAGGGATGGAAAGCCTGAGTTAAGAATTAAATCAACAGCCCACCTGAAGTGCATGTACACTAATGCACGCAGTATGGGCAACAAACAGGAGGAGCTGGAAGCCACTGTGCAGCATGAAGGCCATGATGTAGTCGCCATCACAGAAACGTGGTGGGATGACTCGCATGACTGGAGTGCTGCTATGGAAGGCTACAAGTTCTTCAGAAAGAACAGGCAGGGTAGGAGAGGTGGAGAGGTGGCTTTATATGTTAGGGAGTCTCTTGACTCTGTTGAACTTGAGGTCAGCAGTTGAGTGCCTGTGGGTCAGAATCAGGGGAAGACCAACAAGGCCGACATCATCATAGGTGTCTGTTACAGACCACCCTACCAGGATGATGAAGGGGATGAATTATTCTATAAGCAGCTGGCAGATGTCTCAAAATCATCAGCCCTTGTCCTTGTGGGTGACTTTAACCTGCCAGATATCTGCTGGGAGCTCAATACTGCAGAGAAGAGGCAGTCTAAGAGGTTCCTGGAGTGTATAGAGGACAATTTCCTTCATCAACTGGTAAATGAACCTACCAGGGGTAAGACCCCGCTAGACCTGCTGTTTACAAACAGAGAGGGGCTGGTGGGAGATGTAGTGGTTGAAGGCCGCCTGGGAAATAGTGACCATGAAATAATAGAATTTTCAATACTCGGAGATTCAAGGCGAACCAACAATAAAACCTCTACACTGGACTTCCGGAGGGCAGATTTTGACCTATTCAGAAGTCTAGTCCAGAGCATACCCTGGGAAACAACCCTTGAAAACAAGGGGGTTCAGGAGGGATGGATGTGCTTCAAGCAGGAAGTTTTGAGAGCACAGGAAGAGGCTGTACCAGTGTGCTGAAAGGCAAGCTGGTGGGGAAGACAACCAGCTTGGTTAAACAGGGAGATTCTGAAGGAAATCAGGGATAAAAAGAGAGTTTACCAACTATGGAAGAAAGGGCTGGCTACTTACGAAGAATTCAGGAAGACAGCTAGATCATGCAGAAAGAAAATCAGGGATGCAAAAGTGCAATTTGAAGTTAAATTGGCCACTTCTGTTAGGGATAACAAAAAGTCCTTCTATAAATACATTAATAACAGAAGGAGGGGCAAAGAAAACCTCCATTCTTTGAGGGACTTGGAGGGAAACATAGTTAATAGAGATGAGGAGAAGGCTGAGGTACTTAACACCTACTTTGCCTCAGTTTTTACCAGTAAGACAGGTGGCCCTCAAGGCAACCTGGAGCTGGTAGACAGAGATAGGAAACCAAATAGCCCCCTTGTATTCTGGGAGGAAATAGTTGGTGACTTACTGAATCATCTGGATCCTCACAAGTCTATGGGACCAGACGGGATCCATCCTACGGTGATGAGGGAGCTGGCAGAAGAGCTTGCCAAGCCACTCTCCATCATCTTCCAACAGTCCTGGCTCACTGGGGAGGTCCCAGATGATTGGAAGTTGGCAAATATCACTCCAATCCATAAAAAAGGATGCAAGGCTGACCCTAGTAACTACAGGCCTGTCA
>NW_020955209.1:2154007-2292935 GCF_003031625.1 Empidonax traillii
TGCGTTGGTGAGGCCACACCTTGAGTATTGTGTTCAGCTCTGGGCCCCTCAGTTCAGGAAGGACATTGAGGTGCTGGAGCGGGTCCAGAGAAGAGCAACGAGGCTGGTGAAGGGACTTGAGCACAAGTCCTATGAGGAGAGGCTGAGGGAGCTGGGGTTGTTTAGTCTGGAGAAGAGAAGGCTTAGAGGTGACCTCATCACTCTCTTCAACTACCTGAAGGGAGGTTATAGCCAGGTGGGGGTTGGTCTCTTCTCCCAGGCAACCAACAATAGGACAAGAGGACATGGGCTCAAGCTCTGCCAGGGGAGGTTTAGGTTAGATGTTAGGAAGAAATTCTTTACAGAGAGGGTAATCAGGCATTGGAATGGCCTACCCAGAGAGGTGGTGGATTCACCATCCCTGGAGGTTTTTAAAAAGAGATTGGACGTGGCCCTTAGTGCCATGATATAGTATTGGAGTTGGATCAGGGGTTGGACTTGATGATCTTGGAGGTCTTTTCCAACCCAATCTATTCTATGATTCTATGATTGATTCTGGTACCACTTGTTGGATCCAGAGGAGGACCAGAACTTCAACAGAACTGCGATCATCATCCAGACCACCAGGTTTTCCTTTCCTTTTACTTTACACCTGTGGGGGTCCACGTGGTGCTCAGCGCAGGGGCCAACAAACACCCTTCTGTTCTTGTCCCAGAGTACTGGGTTATATATCTGTTTATTGGGGGTGAAAACCATTTTTTCCCTGTATCATTTGATTTATTGTAATCTTTTTTAGTAAATTTTAACTGACTTGTAATCTCTCTAGAGTTGGGTTCATTTTTCGCTCCAGTTTATTTCTAAAGCAGCACAGGCTGTAATTCTTTGGAACACAGTATTCCTTATTGAACAGATAAGAGTGCTCCTTCAGTATGTGAAATTTTATGGAGATAGAGCTTTACAGAGATAAGAAGTATTAGGAAGAAAAATCTTTTAATTCTATAATTGTAATTAGATTTAATCCCTTTTGATTGAGCTTTAATCTTGCAGGATCTTTTACTGAGCATTTTAAAGTGCATGGAACTACTATGTGATTTTATTTTTTTTAAGGCATTTCTTGAAAAGAGAAACATTCATTGCTCACAGTTACTTTGTTCAAATGCTTAGAGCATAAATACTGCAAAAAACTTGTTAGGCTAACCAAAAAGAAATACATAAATTTTCTAAATGTTTTAAAGGTGATTTACAAATCGCAGAATCAGCTTGGTTGTAAAAGACCTCTGAGATCATGGAGTCCAGCCTTTGACCCAAGACCACCATGGTTACTAGACCATGGCACTCAGTGCCACATCCAGTCTCTTCTTCAATACCTCCAGGGATGGAGAATCCACCACCTCCCTTGGTAGCCCATTCCAATGTCCAATCACTCTCTGTAAAGAACTTCTTCCTAATGTCTAACCTAAACCTCCCCTACCACAGCTTAAGCCCGTGTCCTCTTGTCCTACTGCTGGTTGCCTGGGAGAAGAGACCGACCCCCACCTGGCTACAACCTCCTTTGAGGGAGTTGTAGAGAGTGATGAGGTCTGCGCTGAGCTTCCCCTTCTCCAGGCTAAATAACCCCAGCTCCCTCAGCCTCTCCTCACAGGATTTGTGCTCCAGTCTCTTCACCAGCCTCACTGCCCTTCTCTGGACCTGCTCCAGCACCTCAATATCCTTCCTGAACTGAGAGGCCCAGAACTGGACACAATACTCAAGGTGTGGCCTCACCAGCACTGAGTACAGGGGAAGGATCACTTCCCTGCTCCTGCTGGCCACACTGTTCCTGATCCAGGCCGGGATGCCATTGGCCTTCTTGGCCACCTGGGCACACTGCTGGCTCATGTTCAGCCTCCTGTCAATCAGCACCCCCAGGTCCCTTTCTGCCTGGCTGTTCTCCAGCCACTCTGTGCCCAGCCTGTAGCGCTGCAGGGGGTTGTTGTGGCCAAAGTGCAGGACCCGGCACTTGGCTTTGTTGAACCCCATATTGTTGCATTTGGCCTATTTATCCACCCTGTCCAGTCCCTCCTGCCTTCCGGCAGATCAACACTCCCCCCCAGCTTGGTGTCTTTTGCAAATTTACTAATGGTACACTCAATCCCTTCATCCAGATCATCAATAAAGATGTATAACAGAACTGGGCCCAACACTGATCCCTGGGAGACACCACTAGTGACCAGAATAAATAAAGATATGTATCTTGGAATCACAGAATTATTCAAGGTTGGAAAAGACCTTGAAGATTGTTGAGTCCAGTCATTAACCCAGCACTGCCAAGTCCACCACTAAACCATGTCCCTTAGTGAAACATCTACATGACTTTCCTCCAGGGATGGTAACTCAACCTTTTCCTTGGGCAGCCTGTTTCAATGCTTGACAAATGCTTTTGGTGAAGAAATTTTAATCCCAGGTCCTTTTCTGCTGGTGAGCTTTCCAGCCACTTTTCCTCCAGCCTGTGCCACTGCAGGGGCTTGTTGGGAGCCTAGGGCAGGACCCAACACTTGGCCTTGTTGAACCTCTTACAGTTGGCCTTGGCCCATGAGTCCAGCCTGTCCAGATCCCTCTGCAGAGCCTTCCTACCCTCTAGCAGATCAACATTCCACTAATCTTTAACAATTTGATGTAAAATATGATGTGTGAGGCTCTTGAAAAAAAAAAAGAAAAAAAAAAGTTCTTTAATTTACTGGTTTGCCAGTAATTTTGACAACATTTTAATTTTTGCAGAAGTTTAATGAAGACATTTACATCAACCCTTAACTGTTCTGGAATCCTAATTCTAATTCAGTGACTAGTTCAATGTTTCATTCTCTAGAAATTCAGGAAGGAAAGCTCCTCAAATTTGTTACATGGAGTCTTTAACTTCAGTGAGCAGTTCTTGAGTTTCCAAAGGTTTCCTGGAAGTGTAGCCTGAAGTTTAAAAATGTCAAGCTGTGTTGAAATACCAAGTATGTAACTTCTGCATTTTGTCAGTTTTTCTTCATGCAATAGACCTGCACTGCACTAAATTCTAACTGAAAGTCAGAAAGTTTTAGGGCCTTTCATAGTCTGAGTACACTTTTAAAAGGTACAATTTTAAAATAAAATGTTTGGCTTTGGCTACCTGCATTTTGCTTTAAGAGAAGGAATCAGCCAGAAATTTACTGTCAGTAGGACATGAAAGCCCTGTCAGCTTCCTGTAGTGACCTTTTTTTCCCCCCTTCTGCTATCAGGGACCAAATAGTTATTTATTTTAACAGTATTTGGTTAAAATGACTCTTAACAATAAGCATTGTGCACTCAAATAGAAAGCAATGTATTTTTATATGCTGCTTCCATGAAACTGGTTAATGATTATTACTGTGGTTTTTAGTGAAATATACATTTTCTCAGAAAGCAAGAAATTGAGGAACTTGAAAGCTTTTTCACTTTTCAATAACTTAGTTTGAATATGTGAAAAATACTTGTTTAAAAAACATTTAGAGCTGTCCCTAAGAAAATGGTGGGAGTTAGTTTTGTACAAAGGCATTTGGTAGATATAAAATGTCTTTGATGGTGCAGTCAGCTTTTGTCCAACCACCTGTGTGAGAAATGCAGGCATTTGTTGAGTGGCGGATCTGCCTCCCCCCTCGCCCCCCTCCCAAAAAAAGTCATCTCCTTGATGAAATTGATTTGTCAGTTTGTTCCAGTCTAATGGTGTGATAGCCCCGCAGCTTTCAGTATGTTGAATAGTTAAAACCTGCTTTTGAGGTCAGTGTCAGCCACTCTGACCCCTGTGAACTGTCACCTGAGTCAGAATTGCAGGGATTAGGCCTTTGATATTGTGATGGCTTCGCCTATCAATTGACTTTTTCATTACTGAAGATGTTGGGCCTTTTGTTTCCCTTCTTAGTATGTAACCAAGCAAACTCCTAAGTAGAAGGAGCATTTGTTCTTGTTCTCTCTCTCTGCAAGTAATAGAAGTACTCGTCTTTTGTGAAGTGTACCTAATTAAACACAGAAAAAAATAAAAATAGGAAATATAGCATGACTGCAAGTATTTCTGTGCCAAACATCAGTATAATTTCTAGGTAATTTGTGTTGGACAAATTTGTGAGACTATCAACTAAAAAAATGTTGTATATAGAAAGCAGGGTGTCAGATTAGAAGTTACCGATCCTTTCTGCATTCAACCTTCTAAGTCGCTCTGTGTGTATGTGTTACATTGAAACACAAGATTTATTTGAATTCTGTAGTTTAGAGCACTTAAATGTTACAATATTTTATTATGTACCTGTTGCTTTATTGTATTGTTGAAAGATGAATGTTCAGTTTGTTTACCTTCTGCGTCTGTCTTACACACTTGCTCCTACACAATTTAGTTAGATGCAGATCGAAATTTATCTTAGGATAAAATGGTTGCTAATGTAGCTCTGGGCCAGGCTTCCTGCCTTCTCCCTCCCATTAATTGTTAGGATTTCCTGAGCTCTTGCTTTGTTTGTTTACTCTTTGATTAAAATAAGTAAATCAAAGCATATCATAGGTATGGAATAGTTGATTCCTGCTATATCAGGATAAATTAGTCTAATTACACGTGGCAGCTCTGTTTGCTTGTGATGTAATGTGAAATGAGGTCCTGCCTCCCCCCAAAAAGCCCGAGCCAATTAATAAAGCTTTTAAGCTCTTTGTCACAGGCCACCGTGGAGGTCTGCAGAGAAGAACTTTAATCCAATAAACATTTCATTTAGATCATGAAAAGAAAGCATGAGGAGAAGCTCCTACAAGAGAGGGTGTTACCAACAATTCTAGTCGTGAAGAGATGTGAGGAATTTGCCAAATTAACGAGGCCTTCATATTTAACACATAAATGTGTCAAAACTAATAATAGAATAATTTAATTTGAGTTCAACCTTATATTGTTAAAATTCTAAGAAGCCAGAACTGTTTTCTTCAAAGACTTTACTGTTGAGTTGGATGGACAGGGCAAGGGGAGGTTGTGAGAAACCCAGATAGCAAATAACACTGGCCGAAGCTGGTGGAAAGGGGGGGAAAAAAAAAGGAATAGATAATTAGGTGTAATTAGCGTGTATGAATTGTTGTCTCCCTGCCCTTGGCTTGAATAAATTTCAGAGGAAAAAAAACCCTAGTGGTGAAAACGCTTTGATGTAAGAAGAGTCATTGTGGTTTGGCAGCATAAAGGCAGTGTTTTATACTTCTTACATAATGGTTGTGATACAGAATGAGTGAATGGACCCTGCACCCCCCAGCCTGCTTTACAGCAAGGACTTTTGGATTCCCTTGAAACAAAATGCATCAGAAGTTTTCAGTTGTTGGTAATGAGGTAGTGGACCTCATCAGAGCTAAGCGTAAGCCATCTTTAGCTTTTGTTTAGACCTTAATCGCTTTTTTTTTTTTTTTTTTTTTTTTTTTTTTTTTTTTTTTTTTTTTTTTTTTTTTTTTTTTTTTTTTTTTTTTTTTTTTTTTTTTTTTTTTTTTTTTTTTTTTTTTTTTTTTTTTCCTGCCTGCCAACAGTTCTGGCAGGAGCAAAGGCTAATACTGGGAAAAGAAATACAAATCAAATGTTAAAAAGAAAAACAACAGCATAAAAGAAATCTAGACAAATAACTTCGTCCAGGGTATAATTCCAATGAAGTACATGTATTAAGGGTGATTTGACCCTTAGCTTACGAAACATCATGTTATAAATTCAGTGTGAACTCTTGGCGTTTGTTTTTCACAGAATGCCACAGCTTACTTATTAGGAGATTGAAAGTTACAG
Source organism: Empidonax traillii (assembly GCF_003031625.1). Taxonomy (NCBI): domain Eukaryota; kingdom Metazoa; phylum Chordata; class Aves; order Passeriformes; family Tyrannidae; genus Empidonax; species Empidonax traillii. The sequence goes on from NW_020955209.1 coordinate 2,159,754, forward strand.
TCGTTATTGATTCTTTAGCAAAAGTGGGTGTTATACAATGATTTGTGGTTTGCAGGTTTGGCCGTTTTTGTTTTTGTTTTTTAATTTATTTTTTAGATTTATAGTTATTATGCATGGAAGATTTTTTCCTAAGTGATGTGAAATGGGGAGAGCTGTTCAGTGTAATTTTTATTGCATGGAGGTTTACTCTGCCATTCTTCTGCTCCCTGGCTGGAAAAAGGAGAGGCTACTTGTCTCCGAGCCGGCACAGCCACATCTGTACCTTCTGAGTGCTTTCACTTTTGTCTGAATATCTGAAATACTATTCACAGAACAGTACATTTTAAGAGTCTCTGTTTTTATTCATGCACCATTATTTTACAAGTTAATTGTCTATTTTTCCTCTTCTTAGGGGGTAGCTGATTTGTAGCTAGACATTAAAATAAGTTATTGAGAAGTTGTACAATAGATCATATGTTCTTTGTGGTAGCAAGAATAGTGGGGTTTCTTAGTTGTTAAAGTTTGAAGGCTGTAATGTAAACTTGTGCAACTTCCACTGAATGAATTTTGCCTCTCAAGTTATTTTTGCTAAGCTCTTCAGTTTAAAGTCTAAAAGTTCTCGTCCCAAGTGTAAGAAAAAGATTCATTGAAAAAATTATATTTGGCAGTATTTCTTTTCCCAGATCTCTGTGCTCTAGGTCCACTGAAAAATAATTCACAAATAAAATGTTTGTCATCCATAATCAAATTGACCGTGATGTTTCCTTCATATTTTACAAGATTCTTGAATGATATTTAGAAAGTTTTCCTCAAAATTTCTTTGCGTGGTTTTTTTTTTTTTTTTCATTTTGTTTTGTTACAGTGTTTACAGTTGGGATTAAGCATGATATGTCTAAGGCTATTTTAGCAATATCCCATATTTCATTATTGCAGAAGAATATAAGGGAAAAAGGACTGTAAATAAATTTAGTTAACCCCTTAAAGCATTGCACTGTTTTGCAGAACAAATAGCCTTTTCTCCTTAAAGTTCATTTGATCTGTGAAAGGCGATACCTGAAAATCATGCAAAACTAAGTAATTATTCCTGATTGTAGGGTTTGGTTGTGGTTTTTTTTCAGGTATAGGTCACAGGAAATTCAGTTAGGGTAGATTATGTACAAAGCTAAGAAATGTGCGGATTTTTTGTTGTAAGATTGTGTAAAAATTATTTACAGTTAATACTTGCATAAAGGTTAGAAAGGTTGATGAAGTGATATTTAGTTTTGCTTTACTATTCACTGCGTGTCAGAATGTAATTATGACTGATTCATGAAACTGTCTTAGAAATGAACCATCTTTATTAAAATGCTGATCAAGACAAGAGCTGACAGTAATAAAGAATAGAACACTTTAGTCTTGTTGCTTTTGAATGATTGCTAATTACCCCAGAGGTCATGTATAGTGCTTGTGAGGATTCATTGACATTTTCTTTAAAGTCTACTGTTTCAACAACATCCGAACAAGGAGACAAAAACTATGTGCACACCCAACAATGCTTGGACCAAGTTTTTATCCACCACCAAATATCTGATGATTCTCTTTCTCCTTTCCCCTCCCCCTGAGTACATCTCTCATTCCTGTGGAGTGGTGTAGCAGAAAGCTGGGAAAGTAAGAAACTTGGTTACTTTTTAAAAAAAAAAAAAACAACAAACCCAAACGACCAAAACAAACAAACAAACAAAAAAACCCAAACAACCACACCAAAAATAAATAAGTCCAGGACAAAAGGATAAAAGAAGCAGCCCCTGGAAGGTCCTACACCTGTACCGCAAAATCAGGGAATTGCAGAATATGCTAAGTTGGAAGGGACCCACAAGGATTATCGAGTCCAACCCTTAGCCCTGCACAGGTGGTTGGCCCTCCTGGCTGCCAGGGCACTGCTGACTCACATTCAACTTGCCGGTGACCAGGACCTCCAGGTCCCTTTCCGCAGCACTGTTTTCCAGCATCTCATTCCCTAATCTGTGCATCCAGGATTGCCCCACCCCAGGTGCAGAATCAGGCACTTTCCCTTGTTGAACAGAGATCAGTCAATGCCCAGTCCTCTGATTTGTTGAGGTTTCTCTGCAGGGCCTCCCTGCCTTCAAGAGAGTCAACAGCTCCTCCCAGTTTTGTGTGTCTGCAAAACTTTAGTATCTCTTCTCCACTAGTTCTACATCCAAGTTGTGTACCATGCATGCTCATGACAAGTCTTATTCTACCACAGTTATGGAAAATGCCAGTTTGTAATGGTATCCTTTGGATGGGGAAACTTTTTCTTGAATTCATTTAAGGAAGAATTTTGAGAAAGAAGAATAATGTTATTGTTGCTAATGTAACAGTACATGGAGTCAAATAATGAAAAATAAAAATGTTAAAGTCTAGTGAGCTTTGTTTACCTGAGGAACTCTTCCTCTGTTGTTGGCTGGCGTGCTCTCATCACGTGTCTATGTGTTGTGTGATGCGAGAGAGCTTTTCTCTCTTAAGCTGGATGTATGAGTAGAATGTATGAGAAGTAAATGTATGAGAAGAATGACTGCAAAAGAACAATCTCATTATTTTTCTGATTTCTGGGGGAAAGGAATATTAGTGATCCTGTGTATTGTTAATGGACACCAAATCAGAGGATGCACTTGAAAAGGGAGGATGAGGCCTACATAAAAATTATGATTCCTTTTGCTCAAAAAGAGTAGCTGGAAGTTGCACTTCTTAGATAGGCATGGCTTGGTTTCTAGTAGTAGTTGTCCTAATGTGCTTGTTCAGAACTACACAGAGGCCAAGAGTATTAATTGTGCAGCTTTGCATGTGTGAGGATTGAACTATACTCTTCTTTCCTCATATGGAAAGCCTATTTGATAGTGCAGATGCAGCACTGCTGCTGCATTTGCAGGTGTCTGGTTTGACACAGGTGTGAAAGGCTGCAGCAACTCAGCAGGTGTGGGAATTAAGGTAATGATCATCCCAAAGTGAAGCACTCTAGCGTCTCTGTTCCCCTACACCTTCGCTGGAGGTCCTCAGATAGGTGTTTTTGACGGTTAAGTGCTGACAATCTGAGCACTCCAGTTAGTTCTTTGGCTGTTGATAAGGATTCTGTGGTGATTAGTTTGCCTGTTCTTGTGGTCCAACAGGATGATTTGTATGTTGTTTTTTCAGTGTTCTTTTTTCTAGTGGTGTTACAGTTCAGAGCAGAGGATAATAATTGGGTTGACTTACAATGATTTTCAATAAGCTTAAGAAATATCTACTCACCTGCATTATCAAGGTTGTTTAGCTGATCACAATATTTGAGCTCACAGGGGCACGTGATATTTAGTACAGTGTTTAATGTGGACCACAAGGCTATCTATTGACATTTCAGGGCTTTTTGTGACACATGGGAAACACACGTCTTGAGAACTTGCAGGTTATCCAGTTAACTTTGACGGCCTTTTTAAATTTTCTGAAACCTTTGTTCCTCTTCTTAATGATCTATCATGTCGAGTACTTTATTTTCTTGAGCAGTTGAACATTTTAGTAGCTACCATTCTTCATTGCAGCAACAAAGGAATATTAGAGGTACTCACAGGAAGAAAAATGTATTTATATTAATCTGTATTTAATACTTTCTACAGTAGTCTATTGACAGTCTGATTTTATCTATTCTATCTGAAGATTGTTGTTTTTGGTGTTGTGTCTTGAATTGAGCCTTGAGGCTTTATAATTTTTTTTTCCATCTGGAGTACAAAGTTTATGCCACTTCAGTGAAAATAAGTGCATGCTCACAACTGTATTTTTAACTTACTCATCGCGTTTTCAATTCTGTAATTGTATTTGTTCTTTGTATCCATAAATACATAAATGACTTCAAAATAAGTTGTATGACTAATTAATTTTATGCATTTTAATTGAATAGAGTAAATCAGACTTTTAAATATCTCAGTAGAATAGAAAATCTGTTGGAAACTGTGGGTGGTTCTCTTTGACTGACTGTAGCTTCAGTATTAAGTATTTATTTCAAAAGAAGTTTAGCTCAAGTAAATGAAATTGGAAATCTTAAAACTCCATCTTCCAACAAATGGAAACCAATAGTTACAGTCGTGGTTTTGACAATTAAGTGCTGACAATCTGAGCACTCCAGTTAGTTCTGTGGCTGTTGATTAGAATTCCGTGGTGATTAGTGAGTGTGAGGATGCAATCACATCTGTAGGATTTAATCAGTCCAGTGCTGGATGAGGTAGTCCAGAGATGAAGAGAGAAACTGGAACTTTTGTATGTAGTATTGTTTGGGGTTTTTTTTGCCTTGCTGTAAAGAGAAGAAGAAGGACAAAAAGTAGAGAAGCTTATCTTTCCCCTCCTCCCTAAACTTGCAGGTTTTTAAATTGTAGTATTGACTGTTTAGTTCTGTGATGCAGGAGAATAATACTGTTAACACCTGTGAAGGGGAGAAAAGATGCATGGGGATAATCACTTTGTGATGTTCAGCACTCTTGCACTTGTGAGCAGGATTTGTTTTTCCACACTGTGCAACCGTGTATCTGGCTTTCCTTTTTGTTAATCTAGGATTTTAAGTGTTTGGCTTGGACGTATACAATATTTTGGTGTCTTATTTTCTTCTGTTACACATTGTGATTATATGCTGTCTTTTTAACACTGAAAGCTTGTATCTTAAAAGAATAATATACAGAGATGAACATTTTGTCCTCTGCCTTTCTGGGAAGCAGATAAGTGAATGTTAATGTGTGCAGAAACAGAAAACCATTGTGGGTACTCTTGTCTACAAAGGAAAACTCTAAAGGAAAAACTTTTGGATCTCTGCTCCGCGCAAAGCTTCTTTGTGACCTTTCTGACTGAGTAAAGGTGACCATGTGCTGAATCCTCCTTTAGAACCATCTGCACTGAGACATTCTTAACTTAGAGGAGGGATACTGTTGTTATCATCTGGCAGTGCAAGCAGTCCTCCCGTTGCTGCCTTTTGGTTTACTGCTACTGCTGTCACTACTTTTCTCTCCTCTACGATGTGTGGCTCGATTTGTGTAAATAGTATTGCCCACTTCTGTGTGATTTTTTTTTTGGTTACATTATTTTGCATTAGCACCTATGGATCTCTATTTGTCATATATCCACATAAAAGAAGGTTGTTCCTACCTTGCAAAACTTATAATCTAACAGCAGGATTCATGTTTTAAAGCAGTGTTTTCTGAGAGCATGTTGTGATGCAGATTATGATGTTTGGGTTTAATAGCAGGAGCTGTTCATTTCATGTGTATTTATACAGTGTCTAAAAGAATAGGTGTGGGTGAGCTGAGCATCAATCTGAAGATAAAACCATAAATTAATTAGGAACATATAAGGAGTGGGAGATTAAAATGCCAAATGTTTTAAAAAGGACTAAGCATTTCACTGTTCCTGTTAGCTGCCCCCTGCTTCTATGCTTATATTGTGTATGACGCAAAATGCTGTACCTCGGAATTCTGGTTTTCCATTTTATTTATTTATGGTTTGGTTAACTCTTGCCTCCTAAGGAAGCAAAAAATTAGTAGGACTGTATTAACTTTATTTTATAGATCTCCAAACAGGATTCTGCTATTGCATTTCTGGCGAAAAGGTCCTATGGCCCAGAATATCTAGTAGATATTTTTGAAATAAACTGTATAATGTTATATCATATTAGGATCAATAGTAGTGCATCACGGCAGACAAACAAGCAAGATTTATAGGGAGGAGAAATATCTTTAGGTTAGGCAACTGTTTGTAGCTTTAAAAAGGCCAAAAAACATAAATAAGCTTTTGAATATACAAGCTCTTCTTGACTAGTGTCACTAATGATAGTGATTTTTCTTGAATAGTGATAATACTAATTACTTTGAAGAAAAAGGGAAGGAAGACAGAAAAATTAATCTTCTTTGTAGCTGTATTGGTAGTATTTACATCTACAGTTCATAACTCCAAAACTCATTCACTGTAATGTTAAATCCTGGAGTCATAAAAGGCTGTCTGTGAATTTAAGGAGTGACAAGTTTGTAAGTGGAACACAAGTGGACTAAAATAATGTAGCACTGCGTGTTGATTTCTATTTCGTCAAGTTGCAATGACCTGCATAATATAGCCCAGTACCAGTCTGTATTTGAGTACCCAGAACTCCTGCCCCACTCAGCACTCATTAGCAGTTGAGCCACAAGCACCAGTGTAAATATCAGGGCAACAAATTTACATGAGCTGCAGTGTTCAGGTGTACTTTTTATTTCTTTCAACCCTACCATAACTACGGAATACTCTAAACTATACGTAGTTCTGTGTTTGTTCTTCACTGCGTGCAACACAACACACTGGGGGAGCAGTAGAGTTTGTAAATCCATCTTGAAAGGCCAGAGATGAGGCTGAATTAACGCAAGATCAACGATCTCTTGTTTCCAGGAGTAAACCCCCAAAATTATGAACAGCATTACTAAATACCCGAGTATCTAAAGTTAATCTAAGTAATCTCAGAGTCCCCAAAGCTGTAGCAGTAATCTGCATTTTTTTTTTTCCCCTACTAGCATAAAGAAAATAGTACTTAAGCTAATCTTCTACTTTGGAAAAATAAAACATTAGGTGGAAAGATACTGGCACATAAAAGCCAAGTGCACCAGCTTTGCTCTGAAATTTCAGTAATCTTCCTTCTAGCCTTGGCTGCCAGACTGATGCTGAAGAAAAGCTTAAACAGCCTCCCTCCCTTGTGCATATTATTACATGCCTCTGAAACTTTTTTCTTCTGCTCTGTTATTCTCCTTCTTTGTGAGCTCTCACGAAAAGAAAGGGAATAGATTATAATAATATTGTAGCACCAACGCTATTGTGTCTGCAGTAGCCTTAGTCCAAGATAACGATTTGATTAGCATGGCTTTTTCACTTACTGGAATTAAAGATACGTGGATTTTCCTGGGATTGAGTGCTTTCAGGATGATTTTTTTTCACCTTCTTTCTTCAGCTGTGTGTCTGTGCAGAGAAGGAGGAGGTTTAAAATTGGTATAGCGCTAAGGGCAAAAAATTAGTGCAATGAGTCATCACAGTCACTCCCGCAATGTCCTGTGCAACGCATTTGTTCAAAAGGACCATTGTTCCTTAAAATCACTGATGATAGTTCTTCTAAATTTTTTCCCTGCAATGTAGTTGCTTTAAATGAGGTTTGACATTTCCAATTTTGTTATTTGAATGGCCTCAAGGAGGCTTTGAAAAGTTTGACACACAGAATATGAAATGCTTAACAAGACTATTAAAGATAAACTAATAGTTCATAGTGCAGCAGAGAAGCAGAGTGATTTAGTGCATTCTAGCAATCCAAAGACTTTTAGTGGCATTGAATTACATTACAAAAAAGTTTAATTGCCTTAATTGAATTGTTGATAGAGTTATGTTTTTCTAAAATATTAAAACTTTTCCTCCCTTTCTTCTGTAGCTTCTTTCACTTCTAGCTATGCAACACACAGAAGTTGTGTATGTTGGCAGTAGCCATAACACATAAGCAGAGTTATTCCCTTTGCCAGAGGGTGTAAAATCTTGATTCCACTGATATTAGTGAGAATTTTGCTCTCAGCCTCAGGCCTTGAATCAAAAAAAGCACCCTTTAGTACAGCTGGGTTTGAGGTTTTTAACAGAAGCAATTAATTGTGACTACTTAAGACATCTGTATCACATTTGTAATCTTACAGGTTGTTTAAAGAGGAACAAAAGAGATGCTTTTCTGAGTCAATGCAGATATTGCAAAAATGAAACAAAATCTTTTTGTTATAGAGCTTTGTTTATTCCCCTTTTTGCTTTGGTCTGTTTTACAGTAAGACTGGTGTGGTTCATATATTTGATGTCACATTTACAAAATTTTTAATCTTATTAGTAAGAGGAAAAGGTAACATTATTTTTAGCTTATAAAATAGAAGTGGTTTCATTTGTTGCTAGAATTTGTTTGTAGTCTGTTAAACTCTTAATGCTACTAGTTTTGTTTTCCTAAATGTATATACTTTAATTTAGAAACATTGTTTTTGCACACTGCCCCAACAAAGCACTATCCAGAGAGAACAAATAATATTCACCCTCATTTCATGTGCTTCTAATCTATATTAATTTTCTAGCTGATGGACTTTTGAAAATAGTTACTTTTTTTTTTTTTGAATATGTGAACGATTTCCAGGTTATTTCTTTGCTTTGATAACTGCAAAGGAGACTTCAATTTTCTGATCTTGAATTTCTGTTTCACAGATGATATTCATGCTGATGGTTTATCACAGCAGTGTGTCTTCTCTCGAACACAGACAATAGTAAATACAGCTTTGGCTTGAGGAAAGCTATGCTTTTCATTTTTTTTTTTTTTTGTCTCTGTAGAAATACTGCAACACAGTCCAGCTTGATTCTGGAATAGACTACAGGAAACGAGTGCTTCCAGCTGCTGGAAAACTTTACTACCTGTAAGTTTATCTATGATATTGTATTTGCTCTCTTTTTCCTTCTTATTAGCCAACAGTTTCCTAGTCAATGGGAAATGAAAAATGTATAGTAGAATTAGCAGGGTGTGACTTTTCCTTTTTTTGCCTTCTGGTCCATTTTGTTCAGCAAACCGCCTTCCATTATGCCTTGATATTAACTTCATTAAACTACATTTTCAGTATCCACACTAGCATCATTTATAATGTGTGACTGAATAAAAACTAATTAGATTTTTTGGGGAGGTGTGGTGTTTGGAGAACTGAAGTGACAGATGGTTAGAAAGTAATGAATATCCTCTTGTGAGAGATTGCACAATTCTCTTATAATAGAAGAACATCCTTATTGTATTTAAGTAATTAAGTATTTATAGAAATCCAATGGCAAGGATTCATTTAATTTTGGGTGTTTCAAGTGCTGTGGATGAAAAAACCCAACACCCTCCTGTTTTGACAGATTGTTTCTGTTTGTCATGACAAAATTTCTGTAGCTCTTTATATTTGCAAATAAATAAATTTTAAAGTATATTCATAGTTATGGTTGCAGCGTAAATCTGCCTAATAGGAACATTCTCTCTTTTTTTTGTAAAAATACCTTTGCAATACAAACATTTTTCTGTCTTGTATTTGCTCTTGTAGTATTATTATTTGATCAGTGACAACCTGAACAAAGCAGACAACTTGGTATGAGATAAGCAGACTGCTTAGTATGAGATTTATAACTATTTCATGTTTCAATCCAGCATATAATATTGATCATGCTTCCATTAAGAAAGGTGTGGTATTTTTATCACTGTGATAGGTATTTGAAACCAAGTATGTCCATGTCACTTTATAATAAAGTTGGACATGACAGTTGTTTTAGGAAGGAGGAATAACGCTTAGCAGAGTTACAAGAGGTAACTCTTTCTGCTTCTGGAAGGAAATGACAGAATTTTATGTATGGAAAACACGTCCAGTGCAGGTTCTGTATCCTCAAACAAACTGTGACTGTATGAACTCAGGAAAAGTAGCTCTTGTTCCATATTCTTGTCTGGCTCCACTTTCTTTAAGCTTTGCGATGTCTGCTTTAGAAGTACATTTTGAAGCCACCACTGATGTCTCGGTGTTCCTCATCGTGGCTCTTGTTCGGATCGCCGCTGCCCCTGCTCACGGCACTGCTTCCTGTGCCTGCTGCACTCTGTGACTTTGTCTGACAATTGTGGAGAGCACCTGCTGTATTCTTTTCTCACTGCCCATGCTCTGAAGAAAGCAAGAGCACACTGGTGGTTTTTAGCAGGTAATAGGCCTGTGGCATCAGCTCTCAGTGGAGAAGAATTACAAACAAGTCGCAGGAGTAGTACTCAGCTGAAATATATTTCATGGCGATCTGCCGTAAAACTTGTGATCAAGTGAATGGTAGAGACTGGCGATGTTTGTCTTGTATTCTCTTATTGAAAGGATGTAGGTTACCTTCAGAATTTGGTGTGTAAATCATTAGGGAGCAGTGAGGGGAACAAAACAATTTGAAAAATCCTGTAGCTGCCAATGGAATAAGATACTTATTTCATCATCCTTTCTTTTTCTGAGGGAATCTCATTCTTTCTTCTGTTCAGACTTGTTTATTGGAGCTTTCAACACTGCAGAACTAGCTTAGTATGTGGGGATTCTTTTTTTCTGTTTGGTTAAAATTAGGTACTATACAGTATTTTGCTACAGATCTTTGAAATTTAATTAACAGTCTTGCCCCCAAAAGAAAATGTTCTTGTCTAACGTGTTTTCATTCCTCTATTAAGGGTCATAATATCATTGTCACATTTTGTTAAGAACCCCCTTGATGCTTCATATTTTGTGTAGTCTTGTCTTCATTTAAAATATGCAACTGAGAGTTGCTTAAAGCTGTTTCATACTCATCTGAGAGCCATCAGTACAACACAATTGCAAGATGCCTGATCAAAGCCACTTCACTGATCTCAGTCTCAGGTGTCTGTTTGCAAAACGAACTTTCTTGGCAATTAGGTGCAACACTCCACCTTGGCATCATACTCGGCTGTTCCTTGTTGCAGCCTTTCCATCGAACTTTTTGATAATGATATGCACGTGTATGCACATGCTCTCTGATAGAGATATATACACTCTTTCCCCCCTTCTATGGCCTTTTTCCTGGTTTTGTCTGTTCATTTTCATTTGTCACTTTGTCAGAGGAAAGCAGCATGAAAATATCAATGTTGAGGGAAACTTGTAGAATTTTATGTCATCTACTAGTCAGAAATGTTTTTTTAAAGTGTTCTGCATTTACAGATGTTTGTGGGGTTTTTTTCCCCCAACTTCTTTGTATCTACAAGGTTTGTTATTGTTAATCTTGAGCTAAAAAGTAGTTACTTCAGTTCTGCTGTTAGTAGAGTGCTTAAGGCCTAATAAGGAGAGTAATTGTGTCACTTGCTGATCTTCTTGTCTAGAACTGTAGGAAGCAATAGACCTTCCACACCAAAAGAGACTGTACAAATTTCAATGAAGTTTTATATATTCTAGTTCTAGTTTGCTGTCTACAGTAGCATTAATTTACTATTCTTAGCCAGAAATATGATCTATCTGGCTGTATCTATCCATCTCTAAGAGTGAAACATGGAAAGATTCACCCTCTAACCCATTCAGTGTTAAAAAAAATTCTCTGATTGGACTGAGTTATAATTCTTGTGTCAACCAGAAGATGAATATAAACTTAACTTCAGCCTCAGCACAGGTATTTTGCATTTTCACCATCTGTCTTGGGGCAGAATTTGGGGGGGGGAGGGGAAATGATAAAATTACTATTGAAGAAATTATACTGTTATTTTTAATTTCACAGTTTAATTTTGCAAATTTTTAGATCAATACAATCGGTTGACTTGACCCCTCCCCTGACCCCCCCAAAAAAAGAAAAAGCTGCTTCAGCATTTAATTTCACAAAGTCCCCTTTCAGAAATTTCAAAGAATACTTCTTTAGGTGCTTGACTGCCTTGCCTTGTCTCTTTGCTCTTATTTTGCATGCAAGATAGAGCCAGAAGCCTTTTTTCTCATTGTGTACACATAGTGTTAATGGATCTGCTCTGTCTGTATTGCCTCATTACTGGAAACAGCTCAAAACACAGAAGTCTTTCAGTGTATGCAAATAAGGCAGAATCATCTACCTGAGAGTTAATATTCTCTACTTTTGAGTGTATTCTAAATGTAATGTTTGTGTTTAGAGCATAACATCCTGTTCCCTTTTCTTATGGGCAAAAAGCTAAGCAGGCTCAGGCAGCTGTTTGATGTTGGCTTCAAGTGTTATTAATTTCATATTCTATTATTCTTTTCACTGTAGCACAAGTGAAGCTGATGTGGAGGCTGTCATGGATAAGTTGTTTGATGAGCTGGCTCAGAAACAAAATGATTGTACGTAAGTTAATTTCTCTTGAAAGAGAATACATTTAGAACACAATGCCCAATCTCCACTGACCAATTAATAAGTTCCATTGCTGTATATGGGTTGATGCCACACTCAAGTGGCAGTCATTGTATCAGCATTTTGTCTAATTTATGTGTTGAATCATGTGCTATTATTCATGAAGCTATGCATTTCCTATCTGTAAGAGATGAATTTTATAGTAATTATCCAGAGAAGATTGAGTCTTTGTTCATGTTCCCATAGTAACTAGACCAAGGATTCTAAAAGTGCAAGGCAGAGAGCTGAGGCTGAATAAAGCGTGTGGAACCATTGCAGACTTCACGTTTGAAGAGCTGTGCGACAGAGTAAGTACCCAGTCCAATCTAGATCAGTTAATGCTCAGACTTTTCGCAGTTTAAAAAAAAAAAAAAAAAAAAAGAAAAAAAAGGAATCCAAAACACACAAATTCACTGTTTTCCAAGTCAAACTAAATTTTTTATTTTTTTTTTTTTTAATTTGGCAGAAAGATTTTGAATTTAGCAGGACAAAAAAATCCCACCCTTGGCAAAAGAACAATAATAATTTTCTTTTTAATGATATGGTAAGTTCACTCTTAGGTGTATCACAGATTGTCTTCAAAGATCCTACTACAGTATTTGCCTGGACTAACGTTGTTGGTATATTAGTGATCATAACATATCTGTATTAAATAGCATTCAAATGCAATTTTTAAAACCTGGGGTTTAAGTTGATGCTCAAGCAAATGAGTAGTGATCCTGGCACCACTACAGTAACACTGCTATTGCATGCCTTAGTTTCAACTATGTGTTCAGTCCCAGGACTTCTCAAAATATGCCAGATTTTGGTAAATACTGCCAAATTCTCTGCTTAAACGTATGGGATGAGATTCCTGGAAAGGTCTATTTGTGTGGCTCCCAGTGGGTTGGAACACAGTTCCCTAGGAGTTTCACTGTACTTAGTGACCTCTCTACTGATGTATAAAGTTATTGTTAAGCAACCACAACCCTAAACTGGGCTGATGGCATTTTGATTCAGAATTCTGACTAGTCTTTTGGTGATTAACATTATGCTTTCACTTCCTTGTAGCTACTAAGTTGATAACTATTTGGACAGAAATTTCACTGGTTAAGTTTCAGACTGTAGGTTTTAGACTGTTGGTTTTCAGTTTCAGACAAAACCAGTTAGCCATTTGTAAGAATGGAGGTATGTCATGGGTAGAACAGCTTGCTTTTCACTAGAAGTTGTGAGACTTTTTCTCCCTTGTGCCTCTTAAAATATCAAGAAGCGATGCTGTCAGCAGGTAGTTTTAAAATCCTTTAGTCCAGTAAATGCCTTATGTACTTATATCGGATGGTAAGTTGCTTCCAAATAGAAGTGTTCCGATAGCTCACATGTCAATGGCCACTACTTCGGGTCCGAAGGTTCTGATCCTCTTCAAGAATTACATGGGATTCATGGCATAATGGAGCTGAGGGGCTCGGCTTGCACTCAGAACAAGTAAAGAGAATCCTTATGAAATGTTAAACATTGTTTAACAGTACTGTGTTAACACAGATTGCCCAGGACTTAGGAAGTCATGCTGTCTTGATTTAGATGCCTTCTGCGTATGTGCTATGGCAGTCTCTAACAGCACAACCACATGCTTAAAACCAAAACAACGTGGCAGACAATAAATGTTTTTCTGTAACAGCTTTCTCAGTCATCACTTATTTTATTCGTGTATGCCTCCATTTGTTTCTACCTTTAATTGTTATATACAGTTATTTATTGTGCCATGATTTTTCTCTTCAGTTCACTGATGTACCTTCATAAATATTACATTAATCTGTTTGTTAGGGGGTATCACTGTGCTCCTTTTATAGGTAGAGCAGGATAGTCATGAACTTGGAATTGTCCATTAAATTTGGAGGCTTCAGTTGCCTCCAGTATGATTTTTTTTCTTGATTGGAACTTTTGTAGTGATTCATAGCAACAGTAGAAAATTCTCCTTTATATAAGCTGCATTTAGGATCTTGCCTGCCCCATTGCTCTGTTTGCCCACCCTATTGCCATTGAAATCTCCTAAAAGGCAAAAGAAAAATTCAGAATTCAGCTGTCAAACCATGAAACCATGTTCCTTTTTTTCCTGAAGTCTTTTAACTTTTTGATGGAAAAACTTAAACATGCAGTGTCTTTTTGAAACCATCGGAGTTGCTCCCACTCATGTCACAGAAGTCATAGGTAGGATCCAGAAGAATGCCCTGGTGGTTTATAGCAAAAAATACCCCAAAGTCAGGAGACATTCCACACAACAGGAAGTATAAAGTCATTCATATATATTCCAATAAACTGAAATGGGAAGTGGCAAAGATTTGTGGAAGTATAAAGCAGAAATCTGTAGGAGACATAGCTACAAGGTATTTGCTCCTTCTTGTGAAGCCAGATGGTAGATAAGCTGACAGGCATCATAAGTGCTACTGTTAAGAAAAAGGAAAGTAGGAGGCTGAAAAAGATGTAATGATAAGCAAGATCCACAAAAGAAAGTACTGGAGGGGAATTTATTGGATTTGCGTGGAGTGAATCTGCAGGTTTCTTTGTGCAGGACATGGAGACAAATTCCCATGGGAGATTGTATAAAGACACACGGGGAATCTGTAGCACCCAGGGTGGAGCTTGAATGACAGCCCAAGCAAAGCCTCCTAGGTAGATAAATGACATTTAAAGTTACTATCGTTGGAGTCCATTAAAATTATAACAGAATTGAAAACAAGATTTACAGCTGTAAGACCTGGAGACAAGCATGATAAATGGTAAATTCTCATTGATGGGGCAAAATGAGATATAACTGATATTACTGAAACCTTGTGGACAATTCATAAAATAATAATATGGAATCAGCCTACTTGAAGACAGAGTGGCTAAAACAGGTGGAAGACAATGTGCAACATTAAAGATACTGATACCTGCCTTAAAGTTAATTAATGCAAGGTTCTTGAATACATATCAATCAGTCTGCTAATTAACAAACCCAAGAGGGTTATTCATAGGGATCTCTTGCAAATGGAGAATGAGGTGGATTGCTTCTTGAGCACTTGGCTATAAAAAGCATAAAAAGAAAATATACCATTGTGTGGGAATCTTATGCTGTAGATGAAGCGCAGAAGAAGGTGAAATGTAATTATTTCCAAAATTGCAAATGATAATTTTCTAGCATGAAATACAATACATCCAGTACAAGGTCATTTGGTTGGAACAGCTTTATGGGAACTAAAGTGATGAATTTATATAGAAATTTGTGTTGTATAGCAACAATCTTCTCAATTTTCTAAAATTCATTGAAACGAAAAGATAATTCCAAACAGTGAAGTTACATATTTGAGCATTCAGGAAGAGTAGTTTTCAAAAGCAAAAGGGAAGTATGCCTAACTGGAAAGGGATGTGTAAATGACAACAACAAAAAAGAACAAGAGGGACTCTTTGAGAAGGAAGATAGGAAAAGTATTTCCTGTGCCACTGTTGAGACAGAATCAAATAATATGGAATGAATGGCAACTAGTTATGAAGTGCAGGAAAATTGTAAAATAAAGGTAATGGGAAAATATCATGTCTCTCAGATAAAAGACTTGTTAGGTAAAATGGCAGTTTTGATATGGTTTATATCATCTGGATGTTATTGGCTTATTGCTAATTTGGAGATGGATGGAATTTAAATAATGATGTGGAAAAAGGAAAAGGTTTTGTAAAAAAGATACATTCTAGGTCAAGCAGAGTGAAATACTGTTTCACTAAAGGGTAGTGAAATAATTTTCAGTCTGTTAATAGCTAGCATATGTTAAAAGTAGCCTGCAAATACATTTTGTATCCCTGGAATCCTGGAAAACTAGGCTGAGATCTCTGACTACCTTTTTATTTTGGATTAATGTTGGATTCCAAGAGAAGGTCCACATCACTAGATGGCACTCTGTATGGCAATATTAAAAAATAAACAAGTAAAATTCATGCATACACATGATGACTGGTATAACTGCAGGATATTGGTCAGATTTTGGTCCAGAAGGGGTAATAGAGGAGCTGGTTCTGGATTCATAAATGTGGATGACTAAAGAATGGAAATGAAATTGATTCTCCAATCTCCCTGATTTTGTAGGAGGAGTTGAGTTTTGAAGATGCTGTTCTTACTAGGAAATTAGCATTATGCAGTCTCAAGGAAGCATTCGTTAAATGGATTGCTATGTTAGTTAACTAACATATAAAAAGAATTATTACTGAAGGTTTGTTGTTGAGTGTAGCATTTCTAATGAGCACATTTTTATACTAAGCCAAATATAGCTTTTTCCCCCAGCAGCTTTGAATATAACATAAATGCTAATACAAATTTGCTGTAAATACGGAGTGCTGTGTGTATTGGGGGGAGGAGAAGTGAATACAAGGATGCTGTGTGCGATTTATTTTTCATCCGAATGGAGATTTTGGGGAAAATGTTTTTTTTGGCGAGAGAGTTTGTTTTGTTTTTCCTTTTTTTACATCTAAGCAAACACAAAGTTTACAGCTAGAAATTGGGAACCCAAGTCACAAACACAAGAGGAGACTGTGCCCTAGGCAAAGTGACTTGGAAATAGATTTAAGGACTGTAATGGACAAACAGCTCAAAAGGAGCTTTTGGTCCAGTGTCAGAGCATTTAGACCGTATTTCGTCTAGGGTGGGTAGAGTGGAAATAAAGAGGAGGGTAGGACGTTTACTTTAATTTTGGAAACATCTCAGATTGATGGTAGAGTGTTAGGTGTGGTTCTGACCTGAATACTTTAGAAAATACATTGAAAAACCTGACAGGGCTGTGGAAGGAACCACAAATCATTTGAGCTGGAGCAGACGACAGACTTACAGTTCAGTTTTTTCAGCTTATCAGAAAGATGATTTTATAACATACAGCTATTTTCACAGGGGAAAAAAAATACAGGTATTAGTGGGATCCTAAATATAGCCGAAGAAGGCATAATCAAACCCAGAGACTACATTTGAAACCGCGAAGGGAGTGGCAGAGCCTCCTTGTACTGTGTTTCAGGTCAAAACTGGATGTCATTTTAGGAGGAGGTGTTTGTGTTTGAGCTGCATACTAGTTTTTAGGCTTAGCTGTCTCTAAAATGCAGGATCTTGAAGTACCTCATGATCTCCTCTGGTCTTAAGTTGTCTTGAGACTAGGGATGTGAGAGTCGGTCCCTGCTGCCTGTTGGAAGTTGTGACACTTCCCTTGCACATGTGGTGAACAGGTTTAAGCAGCTGGCAGGGGAATGCCCCCGCTCATCCTGAGGGATAACCTGCTCTCAACCCCCTCATGCTTTTGGAAGTAGGCAGTACTTAGTCTACTATGAACCTGTGCAGTCAGTTCAGACTGAGTTCTTCCAGGGCTTGTAACTTCCTTGGATTTTAGGGGGTTTCACAGGACATATATAGGACATTTCCCTGACACCAAGCAACCTTTCTTCCAAATCTTACATGCCTTGGTCTATGTCATGGAAGCACTAGAACTTCTCACTGAGCTAAAAGGAAAGTAACTTGAGAAGCAAATTAGTCAGAAAGTAACTAAGTTACTCTCAGAAATATAGTACTTGACTGAAACTTTTACAAATAAATTTCGTTCACACAGAGGTGCATGTTCATATGAAGTCAGTTTGAGGCATCCAGAACGGGAAAGTTTCAAGATGAAAAATCAGTTTGTCATGGAAGGTGGATGTCAACTCGTGTTTACATCTCCCATTAGTAAATACAAGGTAGTGAGAGAGAGTGTGGTGTATGAAAAAGCTTACACTGTCAACATCTTCTGACGAAACAACTCAAAATATCATCTAATTTGATTTAGTTAATGTAATTACCTTGATTAAACTCATTTCCTCTGTTACATTTGGTTCATAATTGCAAAAATATTTTTTAGTTTAAGGTAGAGGGATAAGTGCATGTAATGAAGAGATTTGGGAGTTTGGGGGAGTTATTTTTGCTTACATTGAATTGCTGAAATATTATCTTGTAGTTGCAATATTATTTTTTGAGTTTTCTGAAACTGTCATAAACCGCTGCTCATGTGGGTGTCAGTAATCGTTGCAGCATGAGTGGACAATGTTGTACTCAAAACCTGGTTAATTGATTCCTTTGGCTATCCATAACCCCTGTGGGTTCCAGAAAGAACAACTTAAGTCTTGCAAGAGTCAACATGAGTGGAACATGTGAAAGGATAAATGCTTTTGTTACGTTTGAGAAATAATTAATCACATATAACTTACGATTCTACTTTCACTTCATTGCAACAGTGTGTCTTCTAGTCTGGTCTTGGGTAATTGTTACAGTGCAGTCCAGAGGGATAATCACCTAGACCCAGAAATATATGTTTGTTGGTGTAGGATTAAGATGATGTGTTTGGTATTTCTCAGAAAATTACTTTGTGACCTTTGTAATTAAATATTTCATATGAATAGCCTGTCAAAACTCTTCAATTCACTCATGTTTCCTTCATCAAAGTAAAATCAAAATTTTATTTTAAAGGGAAATATTAAAACATTTTCCACTTTGATATCATATGATTTCAGGAAATGTCAGATAATACATAATAGATGAAAATAGCAAATCAGCAATTGATAATCTAATTAAAACATCTTTAGGAGAAGTTTCAAAGTAGCTGCTTTTTAATTAGTACCTGAAGGCCTGGAGAGATAGAGTTGGTGCCTTTCTAGCATTAGTCTTTTGTTTCTTGTGTTTGCATTAAACCTTTTCATCTCAAGAATATAAAGAGTTAATTCTGTCTAAAATAATGCATCAGATACTGTTAATTGCCAGTTGTCCATTAGTGATTATAAAAATAAAATACAGAGAATATATTGTGTGCAATGCTGATAGGACATTCAGTTGACTTGCTAAACTATTGTGTGCATCACTTTTTAAATCATAGATTCCCAATTGAGGAAAATCCCAAGTTTTAGCTAACTTAGTTAATATCAAATGCATACACTTAGCTTTTTTTTCTTTACTGGCTATTTGACCATGTGGAAAACTAAAAAATGCTGGATGAGAGGGTATTGATCTATTTTAGTCGCTTTAGAGCAAAATGAGAAGCAGTTTTTCGGACTTGACACTCCAGGGTTTCTTGGCAGTGTGGCACATGGGAGTGTTTGCCATGGCATGAAAGAAGCTGTCTACTCACTGGAGTGGAGCCCTGTGAAAGTGCTTCTCCAGCATAGCCATCCAGGGAGAACTGTGCTTCATTTTCATTAAAATGTTTGTTATTTTATCACCTTTTCTAAGGCCCCTTAAAATGGAAAATGTAGCCAGAGAAGCCTGGGAGTGGCACCAGGCAGAATAGGGACTCATAGTTCCTATTTGTTTTAGAATTTCTATGCTAACAGTAACTTCCCCCATTCTTTGTGGCCTTTAATTTCTTTCTGCCTGTTTCTCTGTCTGTACAATGTGGGATACATTTACCTGTGGAGTTAGATTCTTGCACAACATAATTAGTTAATTTTTTCATTGAGTTAGTGTGTGAATGAAAGATCACACAAATACTTTTTAAAATAAAATGTACATATCAATTCGGTTTTAAAATCTCTCTCTGTAAACTAGCAATTGTGCAAATATAAGTTATATGTTTATATACACATAAAGGTCAGTGTTCATTATGCCTTACTAAAAATCACCCTCTGCCAGTCCTCTGTCTTTGCTTTCCTTTTAAAATTTCACTTGAAAACTGGGAAGTGTGACGCTTTGGCTTGAATCAGGTATAAATAGTGTCAACAACAGTGTACTTTATGTGTAATCTTCCAGGTCCCAAGGGAGTCGGGAGATCCAGTCTTCCCCGCAGTGCTGCCTTTTAGTCCTCTCCTCGCTTGTGCGCAGCAGCTGCTGCCCTCTGCCGGGAACGCCGGCTGCCTTCTGCCACCAAACACGTGAGCCTGTTCCTCACAAAGGTGGAATTACTTTGGTTCATGCGTCCTTTAGTCTTTCCATTAGGTAATCAAAATATATCCTTTCATCCACCTGCCCAGGACCAGTGAACAGTGTCTTAACATGATACTAACCATTAGCAAACATACAAAAGTTTGAAGGCTTGGAAAATAAATTTAATATCAATATCTGTGTTGTAAAAGGTTATCCTACTGTGATTTCTTTCCTAAGAATTACTTTCCAATTACTTTCCTAAGTAATTGTTCAGTGTTTCTGAAATTGGCAAAACACAGTTTTTGTGTAGATTAATGCAACAAATAATTGGCGAACAGTTTTTGTTAGGTTGCTGTTCCATTGCAATAGGCACGCTCTGTAGACCAGGAGGAAGATGTAGTTCCTGGCTTGAATAGCTTGCACTTCAAAAGCAAAGATGTAATTAAACTTTAAATAAAAAGAAAAAAAAAGAAAAGAAAAAACTCACCATTTTCAAAGGCAACAAGTGATTTAGAAATGCAAGTGTCTGTCTTTAAGTCAACTGAATGTCTCCCCTACATGATGACATAACTGAGCTGCATTTGCAGTTCAGTGATTCTGAACCATCTTGAGAGAATTACCTTCATTAAAAATTGCTGAATTTATCCACTGTATAATTTAGTGTCATCTTTAGGATTGTAGGATTGTCAAGTGTAGTTGTAAATAAACATACTATGTTTATTTTTATTATATTATATAGCAAGCACTATTTTCAGTAACTTTTTAGAAGCATAGTTTACCTTGGTTTAGCATCTTAGCCTAGGATTCCCAGTCAGAGATCAGCTTTTGCAGCATAAGCCCTGGACTCAGAGCCTGTCATTTATAAGCTACATTTGCTTTAGGAATGTAATCAGTTTCTATACCTCCAAAAAAGTTGCCTTGTCTAACTCACAAGCATGTTTTATAAAAGAAACTCAAGAAACTTATTTCAGGTGGAAATACTGTAACACAGTAATATTTTTAGCCAAACTTCCTTTCTGTTTTTTATTTTAGGTGTATCAGAGCTTAATTTTTAGAAAGCACTCCCTTCAGTGAAAGCTGCATAAACCTTGAGGGTTTAGATCCTATACTTTATAGACCAGGGAATACCCAAATGCAAGCTGATAGTAGTGTCAAGGGTTTGCCTTTTTAATTCAATGTTTTGTTTCTTAAATTCTCAAGTGTACTATTTTCTCTTTTTTTAAAGTTTTGTTGACCATGGTTTTGAAATCTTAACAGTAAGTGTCAGTATTTAAATAGACATACGAATGTTTTTAAGCCTTCTGTTTTGGAGACCATTTCACTGACAAATGCCGTACTTTGGAGTTGGAACTGGAAATTTGGCAGTAGAAATTTGGGAGCAGAAACATGCCTTTTGCAGTTCTTCCACTTTGCAGCCAGCTTTGAGCAGCTGATAGGTAGGTCTTTGAGACATCTCACTTTTTATAGGGTCAGTATGGATATCTGTCACTGTTCTAAGCTCTTCTAAGGCAGGAGTGGTTGTGCTGAATGATGACTGAACATAGGAGCAAGCATCTTCTTAATCAGAAGAGCAAAGGTCTGAAACAACTTTCCACTATTGGAAATGTGACTAAAAAACTTGTGCTGGAAGGTCAAGCAAAATTAGTTCCTGCCTGGATTCTGTAATGAGGTAAAAAGGATAGCAAGGAGCTGTACTTGATCCAGAAAATATCTTCAACCCCAGGGTTTACAAATCTCAGATTCTTGTTCTACTGGTTGAACTAGATGATATTTAAGGTATTTTCCAACCCAAACTGGTCTATGGTTCTATGATTTGCACTGCCATCAGTATTGTTAAATTTTTTAACCCAATTAGCCATGCCCTATCTTCCCGTTTTTATTTAAACTTCAGCGTGCTGCTGCATCACAGATCATGCCTTAGGTTTTTCTATTCCTTTCCTGGAATTATGGTCTTGGTGGGCACCTTGGTGGATATCCAAACAGGAAAATGAAAAACCTAAGGAGCTGGACGGAGTGTTTATCTGTTTTATCAGCCTCACTAATGATTGTGTGTGGCTCCTTTGGAAACAACAGAGCTCTATATTTTTTTCTTTATGCTTAATGTCTAATTTGTAAATATTATCTGGTCTTAAATTGTGTGTTGGTTTTAGTAATTTTTCGGATGTTGGAGTGTCTACAGTAAATTATAGTTATTGTCAATCACAACTCTTCAAGGTATTACTGGAACTGGCCCTGGAATATCTTCCAACATCAACAAAACCCATTTTATCTTGAGATGAAATATGTTTTTCTAACGTATGTAAAGCATTCTGTATTCTTCAGACCATCTCTAAAAGATGACATACTGTGTCACTGATGAGTCAACAAAGAAGAAGGATCCTTTATGCTATAATTAATGGACTACATAATAGAAACAGGAGACTACTAACTTCTAAAACAGCCCACAGAGAGCTCCAAATAATAAACATCCTACTTGAGCAGAGATGATGATAGCTGAAAATGCATTAAGTAGACAGAGAAACAAAAACAAATGAAGGTGAGAACTCAGTCAAGCAGGTTGAAGTGGAGGAAACACTTTGTCAGGAGCACAGCCCATGACAGTGCTAATGCGTTTTGCATTAGTGTGATGCCTATAAAATACTGACTCCTGGCATCAGAGTTAATGACAAAGATCTACAACAGTTTTACTGTATATACACATGCAGGAACGATAACATCATAAGAAAAATTCTTGCCTGTTCACGTTTCCAGGTTTTTAAAATAATATTGTAGCATGTGAAAGAACTGGTAACAAATGGTAAGTGACAATTGTTACATAAATGTTTTATTGTTCTGAAGTTGAGTTTTGATGAACAGTTCATGAAACAAAAGAGATCAGACAGTACCAGAAACATACACCAAATTGAATTATTTTTAGAATGTTGTTCAGAGGATGAGATTAATCAGGCTAAACTTTTAGTAAGAGGATTACATATATATGTATCAATATTAGGAGGATTTGTGGCTTCATTAGCAACTACAGAGGAAGAAGTACCTTCATATGCTACTGACTAAAATGAAATACTTTCTGTGACTGGATGAGAGTCATAAAATAAATTTCAGCCCTGGAGGGTTATACAGGGGACAGCGCTATGTGTCTAAAATCATTTGCCATTAGTCTTGGCATCTAGTCTGAGCCTGCGTTGTTGGCAGTCAGGACCCAGCCTATGCTGCAAGGTGAAGAGAAAGGGCCTGAAGGCAGTACAGTAACGGGGAGGGCTGTTGGCTGCTGAAACAACAGAAATCTGCTCCTCAGTGGAGCTTCTGTGTATGGACTGTACAGCCAGAACTCCTAGCAGTGGTGTAATCTGGCCTTGAACCCGCTTCCCCTCTCTCTCTTTCCTGTGTGCCACAGAGTTGGTATGTGCATGCCAGTTTTGGAGGGTGGCAGGCCAGTGAGAATGTGGGTTGAGAAGCTGTCAGGGGCTCTTGCATCATGGCCTCCTGGATTTGGAGCATTTTGAGTTAGCTGGTGAGTTAGAAGAGTTTTGAAGGAATTACAGGCAGCACGGAAGTTGGGCCAATAACAAGGTTAGAGGAATACAAAAAGGGCTCTAAACTGTCCCCAGAACATTTGCAGGTTTGCTGGTGGTTCCTTCTTTTTTACAGTAAGTAGAGTAAGGTAGAAGAAAATCAAAATACTTCCAAGATGAGAGTAAGTCATGTGGGGAACAAGATTGAAAGCTTTGTCTTTCGTCCCCAGGGTTATGCCTCTAAACTCCAAAAGCAGAGAGTTGAGAACTCATCTGTGTAAAGAACTACAGCTGATGCCAGCTGAGCCACGTGTAATATCAGAGTGGCTGACTCGGCACTTCAGCTGCATCTCATCAGACTTGAGTCTTGGCAGGGAGGTACCAAACTTACTCTGTTAAAACACTCATATAGCTGCGAGGCTCACGTCTTTTGGAGCGTAAGATTTTGGAGTCTCTAAAGGCATGTTTCTGCCAACACTTACAGAATATTATCACTTAGTGCTGGTGTAGGTGTTTCATTTCAGCTTGAAATGATCTGCCTTTTATGTCCTTAATTAGAGGTATTCTTGAATTGCCTCTTTTTGCACTGCTGAAGTAGGTTGAATTCTTGTTAGACTGTGATAAACATGCATATCATAACCTTCTATGAACTGTGATTTTATGTCTGTATGAAAAGCAATATAAGTATTCCACCTTCCATTCTTCCCATTTGAAATGCATTAGCCTTATTTTTGTCCTCCGCCTGTTCCCTCCATCCAACTCCTCAGGTTTTTAATTTTCCTGCTTGGATATCCACTGAGGTGCCCACCAAGTTCTTAGATGCACAGCTCAGCAGTTGGGCGCTTCAGTTTGCCTGTTTTGCAAAAGATTGAACCCCTTCATTTTTATTTATATATTTATTTACTTTAGGAATCGGCTTTCAATATTTTATACTTTGTATTTGAGATAAGGAGGGTGTATTTATATGGTTTGGGTGAGAAAGTATATCACACTGGAACAGGACAGAATAGTTCCTCAGGGTTTTGGGTTTCAGCAGAAGAGTTCTTGGGCTCCTCATGTGATAAAAGAATGAACCAGCATAGCAGTGATATCTGTAATCTCTTACCTAAAGGGAGACATGAGAAATATTTTCCTTTCTCTGGTACAGTGAGATCACTGCTGTTCTCCCTCGCAGGTACTCATCACACGGGCACGTTTGATCTCTGTACTTAACAATATTTCAGTCCTAAGTATGGAATAAAAATTACTGTTACCTGAATTATTTGCTTACCAGTAATCTTAAATCTCCAGCAGTATCCTGGTGGTGTTGCTTTTAGTGGGGGACCGAAATGGAGGGAGAGAACAAGCAGTAAATACAATTTTGAGGAGAGGATATAGTGTATACTGCTCTTAAACATTGCTAGAAACACATGAAAGTTTTTGTAATAATTCTTTTCCTTAGGTTTTACTGGGAAGTTGTGTGTTTGGAAATGGGAAAGCAGGGTAATTCATGAGACCGCAAGTGGGAGAACTGGCTGAAGGTCAGAGGCTTTAATACCTGCCTGGGGGGGTTAGTTTATTCCCATTAATTTTCAGAAGAATTTTTGGAATGCCATCAGGGCTTCTCTCCCTTGTGTTTTTGTGGAGACCATTTCTACAAGTTTTTTATTCTAGCATCTAAAAACCTAAAATTGGACAACCATTAGTAACTGCTTAAAATAACTTCTTGCAGAAGGGTTCTAGTAAAGAAGTTACACGTGGCCTATAGCAAATTTGTCAAACAATTTCAGTTAGAGAAAATATTTTTTATTTACTGGTTTGTAATGTTAGCAGTATTGCAGTGCCTTATACTGTTGGTAACAGCACATTTCATTAGCTGGGAAGGGAGCTGTCACATTATCACGCAAAATGCTTCCAGTCTTGGTCTCTGGAGCAGTTTCATCCAAGACACTGAATGAGTTCAGGAGTTCAGAGTTTAATAGCTCAAGATAAAGTACTGCCTATAATGGCCAGTCTCTTCGCGAACGAAGAACCGGGGAAGGTCTTTCCACCTTCCAGCCTGCGCATTGGATTTTTTTTTTAGGTGAGACACAGTGTGCGCGGAACTGAGCCCACCCTTTAATCCTGAGGTTCATCTGCCGGGGCCAAGCGAGCTTGGACAGTGGCAGCGAGGTCCTCAGGACGTAGATGGATTGCCTTACAGGGCTAACGAGCTCCATCTGCTCGGGGAGGGGCCCCGACCGGGAATCGAACCCGGGTCTCTGCAGTGACAGTGCAGTGTATTTTCCCCTGGACCACCGGGGGCTCCCATTTACATTACATTACATTACATTACTGCCTATGGTACTGATAGGATAGATCTTGCAGAATCATGAAATGAAAAAGTAATTTTAAATTAATGTCCCTGAATGAACTACTACTATTTGTACATATCTTCTGTTGGTGGTTTAGATACAGAAAGAGAAACTAATAAGTTCTTACTGAAGTTTTTTATTTGATCATTATACAACAGAAACCATGAACAAAGGAACTGCTGCAAAATTGTAATTTTGTCTGTTTCTTCTTGCTTTCTATACTTAGAATATACAGTTTTTCTTCAGTCTGGGTTAGTCTTGGGTGAACTAAATGCAGGTCTACTTAGGATTTAGTAACTAGCCTATGCATTTGCATTTAAAAATCTTGCTGCTGGAAAGCATCCTAACCTGTTCAAATTATGTATGCTTTAGGCTGAAATCACAGCTTAACTGTGTCTTTTCTTCTGTGGATTACAGTTTATAGTGATTAGTTTATTTGAGTTTGTCAGAGAGAGATCATGATGTTGTCAGGGTGCAGAAGAGCCATATTTTTAACTCTGAAACACTTCATGTAAAGCCAACAGGTATGAATGAGCAGCCATATGTCCCTAAGGGCAAAGGCAAGCATTCCTGAAACGAGATAGAAAGAAACAAAAGTAAGAATGTGATCTCAGGACTTTACAGCTCTCTTCTGTAATTGTAGTATATCAAGATACAGTGTTTATGTGTCCTGTCATGGGTTTCCATTTCTTATGGTTTGTTTTGTTTCAGCCTCTTGGAGCCAGTGACTATTTGGAAATATCAAAGCATTTTGACACAGTGTTTGTTCGTGACATACCACTTCTTACAATATCAAAAAGGACACAAGCTCGTCGTTTCATTACTCTTATTGATACCTTTTATGAGCATAAGGTAAGAACCAAGCTTTTCCTATATGTATAGGAATAACACTGGGAGTCCTCAAACCTGACTGTTACAATTGGTTTGAAGTAAGGCTTTCTGTAGTAATAGTTTGGAAAACATAGGCGGAATGAACTAGCACTGCAAAGAAACATCATTCCAGCTTCACCAAAAAAAAAAAAAAAAAAAAAAAAAAAAAAAAAAAAAAAAAAAAAAAAAAAAGGCCCCATTGCAAAAAAGGCAAATAAAGCAGGGTGGGGTTTTCTGCGAATATTAAGCATGGATATAAGCCTGCGCTTATTTGTCTTTCTTTCCTAACTTGGGAAATCAACAGAAGCAACGTCATTTTAATAATGAAAGATTGTGCTTCCAACTGTTCTGGAGTCAGTTTAAGTTTTTTAGATTTTAATCTGTGTGGGCAGTTGGTCAGGAATCAGCGCCTTCCTGATCCAGCGCAGTTACAGTGTAAAGGAAACAGTTACTGTAGGCTTTACACTGGATTGCAGAATTGCTCATGGAATAGTAATGATAAATGCAGAACTTTACGTGGATTTACAGAGGTTGCAATCATGGAAGAAAAATCAGCACAACTAGAACAAAGGGAAGCTCCTGTTTAAGGTGATATTTTAAAAAACAATACAAGATATTAAACCCTATTTTATGCATTATTATATTTGCACACACTTAAATATTTATGTGGTCAGGAAATATTGATTGAGGTTGTTTTTTTCAAGAACGTTCTGGCATTGGTTGCTGATCAGAAAGGCCCCAGTTCAGCAAGGTATTGAACTCAGTGTATGGGTAGTCTCATTCAAATCAGCCAGATTTTTTATGCTTTATGATTTGGAAATTTATGATTTGGACAGTTTCCAAGAGGATATGCTAGTATTAAACTAATGTGTTAGAAATAGGGGGGTGATTCACTCTATCCATGTGCTGTCATTAAGAATTGTAAGCAGTCACTTTCCATTACGTCCTCCACAGGAAAAACACAACTGTTAAACTCCCATCAAAAGCAGTTGCTTGGGAAAAATACCTGAGAGCGTATTTGTGGATACCTGTCCACAATGCAAAACATTTCGCCTTCATGCTCTCAACAAGAATCTCCTTCTGCAATACTATTTCAGTCTGTCTTCCTTGCAGCCCCCCCGAGGTACCACATCTCACTGCACATTGTATCTCCTCCCAGCAGACAGGAAAACAGCATCATTATTGTAACCAGCAAATAACTTTTACTGGAATAGCACAGATGAAAGTAAGAAAGGCTCCAATCAGCCTTCTGGGAAATTTGGAATTTAAACATTCTTTAAATGGAAATACATGTGCAGTGCACCTATCTACTGAGAGGAGTCTCACTATGGTGAAAAGAAGGCATTGGTTACTATGTAGCTTTTATTTTAGAAAATAAACTTTATGATGAACTCATTGTCTATAGCAGATATTCTGAGTATTTAATAGAATAGTTGTTTGTTTTCTGAGCAAAAGTTACATGAATTGTTACTGAGAAAAAGATCCTGTAAGTTTAATATTCCAAATGACTAAGTCAGGTAAATTTGTAACAGCAGTGCTAATAAGAGAAAGGAAAAATACCTTAGGAAAAAACACCAAGGTCGTTATTTCTAGATTGCTTTCCACAGATCATGTATTTTAGCCCTTTTCTCTAAACCCCAAGTGTTGATATTGTTGCCTGTTTTCCTCCTCTCAGGTGCGCATTGTCTGTTCTGCAGCGACTCCTCTCGAAGGCTTGTTCCTGGTGGAACACAGCGGTGGTGAGCAAGAGGACAACAGAGTGTTGATGGATGATTTGGACTTGAGCCAGGTACATGATATTCACATCATCTCCCTTTTATAACAAATTTGGTTTCATAATAATTTCATAATTACAGCAGCATTTTAGGAGGATAAATCAAGAAAACATTTAACAGGTGATTTGCTGCTTTTTCTGCAGTATATCTGTTGCTCTGATAAATTACATGTTGTGCTATTTATTCATAGTCAAAGAAAATGTCACAATATACAGAACCATTTTGTGTAAGTTTTAGGGTCATTTTGAATGTTAATCATTGTATCTGTTCAGTCATGTGTGAAAATACTGATTTAAGTTTAGCTCCTACATTTAAAATACAGAAATAAAAAGTGGTTTGTTCTACCTCTTCCTAGACTATCTAGAACACCCTTACAAGTCCTCACATACATTACTAATTTGCATGTTGGTTATTCTGTGTTTCTTTTTCCCTAGAGCCTAGCTGTTGTTAATGAATTATTAAATAATTTGTTTAAATCAGTATGCAATTAGTCAACAAAAAAGGGAAAATAGATGGTTAACATGTCATCTTGTTGTTTTAAAACCCAATTATTCTTTTTGTTATGTTCCTTCAGAGGGTTACCTAGCTAAAATAAGTGCTTTTCTTTAATTTTGGACGTTAATTTAAATTTTTTGGTGCCATGCTGCTGTCTTGTTTTGTCAGAGCCTGTAAAGCACAGAGCCTTAGGAGTTACACAGGATGCACTTCAGTACTGCCATGTCTCTCACTGTTCTGTGGTACTGTTTTTGTGTATTTATGTAGGATTCTGCCAAAGAACTCTCCATGTTTACAGGAGAAGAGGAAGTCTTTGCCTTTCAGCGTACTCTCTCACGGCTTACAGAGATGCAAACTGAACAGTACTGGAAAGATGGGGACAGAAGCAAAAAAACATAATTAAAAGTTGAATGAAATCACCAAGATGTAAAATTACAGCACTGGAAAGCTTTTTAGCACAACTGAAATAATAATTGCACTTTATCACCTGGACCATGTTTTCTTTCATCAGTTGCCTTCTGAGTTTAAGACACGAGGACTTGGCTGTTTTTCTGTACCACCAGTGTGTGGACATGTGAAATTTGGCCTTCGTTTGCTCTTCCTCAAGCCTGGCTGGATGACCAGGCCCAGAGAGTGATGGTGAATGGAGTTACATCCAGCTGGTGGCTGGTCACCAGTGGGGTTACCCAGGGCTCAGTACTGGGACCAGCCCTGTTTAATATTTTTAGCCATGATATGGAAAAAGGGATTGAGTGCACCCTCAGTAAATTCACAGAGGATGCCAAGTTGGGTGGGAGTGTTGATCTGCTCGAGGTGGGAAGGCTCTGCAGAGTAATCAGGACAGGACAGGCTGGATCAGTGAGCCAAGGCCAATTGTATGAGATTCAATAAGGCCGAGTGCTGGGTCCTGCCTTTGGCTCCCAACAAGTCCCTGCAGTGCTACTGGCTGAGGGAAGAGTGGCTGGAAAGCTCACTAGTGGAAAGGGGCCTGGGGGGATGCTGGTCAACAGCGGCTGAACATGAGCCAGCAGTGTGCCAGCAATGACATCCTGACCTGTCTCAGGAATAGTGTGGCCAGCAGGACAAGGGGAGCGATTGCCCCCCTGTATTGGGTACTGGTGAGGCTGCACCTCAAATCCTGTGTTCTGTTCTGGGCCCCTCACTATGGGAAGGTCATTGAGGTGCTTGGAGTGAGTCCAAAGAGCAACAAGGTGAAAGGTTTGGAGCACAAGGCCTATGAGGAGCAGCTGAGGGAGCTGCAGGTGTTTAGCCTGGAGAAAAGGAAGCTCAGGGGAGACCTCATCACTCTGTAAACTACCTGAAAGGAGGTTGTAGCCAGATGGGGGTGGGTCTCTTCTCCCAGGCAACTGGCAACAGGACAGAGCCTCAAGCAGCACCAGGGGAGGTTCCAGTTGGACATCATGGACAGGTTCTTCACTTAAAGGGTTGTCCAGCATTGGAACAGGCTGCCCAAGGAGGTAGTGGAGTCACCTGCTAGAATCCTGGAACTCCTCTGTAGTGTGTTATGTTTGGGGATTTTTTTCTGAGTCTAGCCATCTGCTGACTTTCAAGTTCTAGGAGTGTTTTGTAATCATTCTGTTGCTCAGTCTGGTTCATTGAAGACTAATGGTTTGAACCCAGAGAGAACCCTGAGGAGGAGCTTGAAGGTACTTGAAACTGCACAGGATTAAGATCTAAGTAACTGATGGGAAAAGAGACTATGATAAGGCAGGGTATGCTGTAACATAAGTGCTAGTTAATTCTCTCTAGATTTTGTGGCTCTTGCAAGCCTGGATATACTGCCTCTACAACAGTGACATATCTGTACCCTGAATTTTCTCAGGTTTCATCCATACCAAACCTTCCACTGCTGCTAACACACCTGCCCTGATCTGGGGAGAGTAGGACACAGTACTACTGAAGCAATTCATTGTATTACAATAGGAATGTGTTTTATGGGAAAGATGGGATAGTAACTGATACCTCAAGACACATCACCACCCATCTTCGTGTTTGTAGTTGGAAACTTTGTATTTTAGTTAAAAATACAGTGGTATAATTCTTGATTTTAATCTCACTGAAACAAAACAAGTATGTATTCACTTATAGTGTATTTTTAGGAAAAAAACATGTATTTGGACTGCAAAGATTGCCCTCATTTCTTAGGAAGGAGATATGTAACACACTGCCCCCAAAGTTGAGGCGTTTTCTTGGATTTTGCAAAATGACCCTTTTCTGTTACCAAACATTTTTCACTGCCTTTGTTAAGCCTGATCAAATTGTTTCAGTTGTAGCCCCCACCACAATTACAGAAAGCTTTTAAAAGGGCCTTCTGGGCAGCAGGGAGGGCTGGAAAGGTCCTGTGTACTTGCCTGTCTTATGGGGCCACATACTCAAGTCTGGTTTTCTGTTCTGATCCCTTCTGTTGGTCCTGGAAGTTCTTATGCTGGCTCTACCTGTTCTTCAAATAATATTTAAAGCCTATATTTATAGTTTGCAACTCATGCAAGTATGCTATTATTCCCACAAGAGTGACTAGCACGGAGAATTTTAATGCATATTTATGAAAACTTTACGAAAGAGAATATATTGCTTATACTTAAAAATATACAAATAATTTGTGTATGTTTTCAGAGATTTGGATTAGGTTTTTCAACAGAGGGACTATTGAGATTCATGCATGTGTGTCTGTATATACAAACACATGTATATTTAATTTATACATAATATATATAAATCTAGATAAAACTAATATATATAATTTAAGTGTGTGTGCTTCTATATTTATACATGGCAGTCTATACTTATCAGCCTGGGACTGTGCTGATAACTTGCCTGAAGCTTCAGCCTTGACTTTTTTCCAGTAGCATTCAAATGCCTCCTGCCTTCTCTAAACCTGAATATGTTATGGGAAAATGGAAGATGGTGGTAGATAACCTAAAGCACTTTGCATCTGGATATTTATTTATATTCTTTTAAAAACTGTTTACATGTTTAGCTTGTACGCCCTCCTCTGTTATGTGGTGCAGGGGAAGTGCGTAATCTTACAGAACACAGGTGAGATATTTGGGATGTGTGAGAGAAGAGGTCCTGGCAGGTTCTGCATTCCCAGAGAGACTGTTTTGGGAGAGGGAGGTGAAGTATTTCTCCACAGTCTGTGTGGGTGATGACTGACCGCCTTTAACCAGGGGATCCCTGTTTGTGTTCAAACTGTTGCTGCTTTTCCAATTGTTATTTGAGGCTTTTCTGCAATCCGAGTGCACACCCCAAACTCAGATGCTCAGATTTTCAGAAGCTCCTCAACGCAGTGGGACTGATGTATCACTGAAAGCCTCTGAGGATATAGGTGAGCTCCATCAAACCACAGGGGAAAAGTTCCCAAAAGCCTCCAGAGCCAGTGCTACTTCCAGAACAAGACAGCCTTCCAAAGGCGATGGATGGATGGATGGATGGATGGATGGATGGATGGATGGATGGATGGATGGATGGATGGATGGATGGCTTGAAGAACTTTTTGCTGGTTTCTGATCTGAAAAGGAAAACTGTTAGTGGGTTTTTTTTGAGTAAAGATGTTCATGATGACACTACAGCTGGCTAGCTATCACCTACTTTTCAGCAATCTAAACATGAAAAGAATTAACTGAGCAGGTTTCAAACAGGGCTCAGCACAATCACCAACCCTCTAACAAGGAGGAAGAACAGTCTCTCCATCAAGACCTGGCTAACAGGATGAAGATTCATGATTTTAATTTCTGCAGTTGCCCGGATCTCAATACACCTCGTGCCTCAGTTTCCCTGTTGATAAAATAGGAATGATGTTACTTTATTCGCCAACTCTGGAGTGCTGCCAGGCTTCCTCATTAATATTCTAAGATGCTTGCTCAGACTCTGGGAGGAAAATACTTCAGTAAAGTATGTAAATAGTGCAAAAAAATAAATTAGCTACTCAAAGTGGATTAGTCTCCTTGTTTGGGTAAGAGAATTAATGCCATCAACTAAACACCATGTGCCTCTTTGTAGTGATGGGTTTTTAAAATAATGCATCTATTTTAAGAGTCTGTTTAAAGAAAAAAATATTTGGGGTTGTGATTAAAACCCTAAACATTTGTGTAGATTTTCTTTTAGTTGTAACGACATTACAACCTTAGCTCCTATATTTGTGAAATACAGTGGTTTTGCAAATGCTGTTGGGATTTTCCTTGTAAACTGAGGGTTTTTTTAAAAAAAAGTGTCATTTTGAATCTAATATATAACAAACTGAACACTGTCAAATCCTTCTGTTATCTGAGAATAACTTACGTTGTAAATAAAAAAAAATAAATACAGATTTTATAAACATTTTACTTACTCATCACTTTTAGTAGTTTCATGCTACTTTTAGGTATGTGTTCTGGATAGGCAGACACTGTTAATAAGAATCATAGAATGTTAAGGGGTTGGAAGGAACCTTGAAGATCATCTAGTGCCAACTCCTCCTACCATGGAGGAGAACCCATTTTTTCTACCTCTCTGACTCTTTTCTCCAGCAACTTGAGGGTGAGATGATCTACCTGTGCGCAACCCGCAATAAAGTGCTCTTTTTTTCCTGTTAAACCGGGATTCTTACTGTTCAAGACCTGCTTTTCCTCTCAGCCAGTTAGTTCTGTGGTCAGTTGTGACAGGTTTTGTACAGCTTGGAAAATTGCCGTTGGGAAGTAGTTAGTTAACATGGAAGCAAGCAGAGATGTCCCCACACTGCTGGAAGGGGCTGGAAGGGCTCCCCAGTGCAGGTGCTCTCACGCAGCACCTCTGTGTTGAGAACGGGAGAGCAAGGCTGCAGCGCGGCACTTCTCCATGGATGTCAGTGGCAGACAGTCAGACAGTTCTTGCCGACAGATGGCCAGCAGTGTTTCACGGTTCAGGCTTGACAAACCAGTGGTGTGAAATGTTTTAGGAGGAGTTAAGTTTTAGGGCTACTTCTATACCTTCTACTGGAAACATTCAGTCTTCCCATTTATTGAAGAGGGAGATTGTCATATTGAATATCGAGCTGTGGCCAACTTGTTCCACTATGTTGCTTGCAGTAGTGCAGTATCGAGTGTTTGAGGAGAGCATCCATCTTACTATTCCACTGCAGATTCACATGGGTTTGTGAAGGAAGACTAATAGTTGCATGCCGTGTCACTCATGTAAACACTGGACCCTTCTCCAGACCGATTTAGGATGCTTTTGTTTTTTCTTCAAACATCCCACAGCAGTGAGCCATCAGGGTCTAATTAGAAGTTTCGCTTAAAAAGAAAAATCCCTTTGCTTCGCTGCCTCATCTGAAATACCTCATGAACAGGTGCAGCCAATCTGCCTTTGCAGCTTTGTACGTCCAATGGATGTTCCCTTGTATCCCGCCAATCCATTTCCTCTCAGAGATAATCAATCCCCAATGTGTCCATCTCTTGTCAGTGAAGATTGCTGCTCGGCCTGGGATACTAATATTTTCCTTTTGTTCTTTAACCTCATTTCTGATGTAGGAGCACAGGTTTGTGTGTCTCAGCTTCCCTAAGACCCCTGGGCTTGGAGTTTCCTGCTGCTTGGCTTTGGGCCTCAGGAGCTCTGGCACATGTGAAATAACAGTGTGTGGGGCCTGGGGGTGCCTCCGTGTCCCTGTGGAATTGGAGAGATTTCTGACCATTGGGATGGGGCACTGCCTGCTTTTGCCTTCCTGTCTACTGAGAGGGAGGACTTGCAGTGGCAGTCCCTAGAGCGAACGTAGAGAGAGGACGGAGCAGATGGAGGATTCGGGCCACTTGCTCCCTCTCCAGCCTTCTGCATTCTCCATGTATTTGTAAAACAACTTTTGTTTTAAATTGAATTGAATTCTAAGAGAGCTATTAAAATACAGAAATGCTTCTCACTGACCTATTACTCTGCATTCATGTTGGTAAAATTTTGGATGTGTTTCTATAGTCCTCCCGCCAGTTCTTTGTCAGGGTGAAGGGTGTAGTTGGCTCTGTTAATCCACTCTCTAGCTGAAATTGTTCATTTAAATCATTATAAAAATCCACTCTTCCAATGCGAATCCTATAGTCCCAGATTCGAGTACTGCTGCCAGTGCAAAGACTTCAAATTCTCTGAGTGCAATCCACACTGT
The DNA here is from genome assembly GCF_003031625.1 of Empidonax traillii. NCBI lineage: Eukaryota > Metazoa > Chordata > Aves > Passeriformes > Tyrannidae > Empidonax > Empidonax traillii. The sequence continues at coordinate 2,194,598 of NW_020955209.1, forward strand.
GTCAGTCCAAAGCCAAATTGCAAACACTTATCCACAATTCCCCTTACTCAGCTGTAAGCTAATTTTTTTTTTTTTAGCAGGCAACAATAGCCAAAAAAGTATAGGGAAAGATTATTAGAAGAGTTTAAGAAATGGTTAATGGATTCCTTCACAAGTTGTGGTACAATTCTACCGCATCCTCTTATTGCAAGAAGCAAAACCTGTTACTTGATATATTTTTAGCACGTGATTCTTCGGTATCACAGTAATTAAGTGCAATCACAGCCACTGAAAGATGAAGCATGAAAAGACTGAGTGATTTTTTTAAGCTGAAGTCAGCCGAACCAGGAAAAGTAAGCTCACTGACATGATGAAGGAAACTGCCTTTGAGTCCTCCTGTCTTTTACAATTTGCAAAGCCAAACACACCTGTGAACCTTCTTCTACCTACAGCGATGGATAATGTTCAGGTCATAACACGACACCTTGGGTGGTGAAGTTTGTTCCTGCAGCCTTGTTAAGAGCATCGCTCACATCAGGTCTTTCTTGTAGCTGAGGTATGAGGTGCCCAACAATGCTCCCCTGTTAATCGAGGTGCAAATGTGCTGCAAACACCTGACAAAGTTCTTTGGGGGGCAGGGGGAGTGAAGTTCGCTGAAAACACAGGCAGAGGACCCGTATCGTCCAGTTGCAGTTTCCATACCTCCCAAAAAGTAACATTTCAGAGGCCAGGGGAGAGAGAGGAGCAATTACTGTCCAGCAAAATTACAATCTGAATGGGCTGCCATTTTCAGTGCTTCACTGGGATGGCCGTGATTGCTATAGAAAATTCTGAGAGTGAGACAGAGAGGTTTTCCAGCACTGGAAATTGCGAATGGAGAAGGTTAGACTGGGTGCAAAGCCCATTCAGTCAAACAGCTGCCAATTGAGCCTCTTTGCCAAGCGGATTGTAGGAAATGCTGATTAAAATGTCCACGAAATGCACCGGGAAAATTAGATTTCAGTCACAGCCGCCTGGCCAGTTTCAGTGGGTAGACGGCTCCAGTGTGTGGTGCACCTGGGCTTGTTCTCCCACCGTGGCCTCTCCCAGAGCCGCTTGCCCCCAGCTCATGGGTACCTCAGTGAGCAGTCTAAGGACACAGGTGAGATGAAGTTTGTGGCGATAGATGGCAACAATTGGTCTAATAAAGGATAACTGTGGGGGACAAAAAAAAGACAGACATCATTCCAGGTGAGAGAGAAGTGTCCCTCCCCACTCCAGCTTTGCCATTTCTCCCAGGGCACAAGCCCAGATGTGGGCTGCTGCCACATTCAGCTCCCTCTGACTGGGCTGGCACCCACAGTTTGTCTCCCCCACCCTACTCTCTGTGTTGGCATATAAACAGGACTGCTATCTTTGAACATTGACTGAAAACCTCTTCTCCTCCCAACAGCCTGTGATGGACAGATGAAACTGTCCCTTTGGGGCAGAAGACCTGGCAGTACACCCAGAAGCCTGCCACAAGCCGGAAGATAGGGCTAAGCCTGTGGGAGGTGTTGGTGCTTCTTCCTCACCTCTCCAGCAGCTTAGACAAGCCCCTGCAATCCCATCCCGCTGCCCATGGGTCCCCAGCTTTGGCTGCACACCCAGGTGCAGCTGCAACTCCAGCACTGTTTCTCCTTAAGGGGCTCCTCTCACCTCCTTTCCCTACCCCCACTCCCCCATCCTTTCATCTGTGCTGGGGGAGAGTTTATTATCTTTTTGTGTTGCTGGCCTTGGTAAAACAGCTTCTCACCCTTCTGGCAGCAGACTGGAAGCAGCTATTCCAGTGCCTCTCTCCTCACTGATCCCCTGAAGGACTGTTGGTATTATTAGGCTTTGTCACCGTCATTGTTTCATTTCCTCCTCTCTCCTGTCTCTCCTCAGCCTCCTTTGATTTAACTCCAGGCATTCAGAAAGCAGAGTCTCAGGCAGGTAAGCTCAGACACATATAATGCTGTGACACAGTAACACAGCCATTTCCCTTCTCTGTAAATCGAGTGCAGTTGATGTGCCAGCTCGGGCAGCTTCCGCTTAGGATAGTTGCTTTTCCAGTCATGCTTGGCTTTGAGGCAAAACAATAAAATCAGTGAAATTTCCTACCAACTCCTATTGCAGTTTCCAAATATACTGGTTCTTCATAGGCTGTGCTTGGAAAAATATGTTTGCATTAAGGTACAAAAAATTATATGGCCTGCATAAATAAAAGCAATGAGATTTGTCTTGCAGCATAAGGGTGAATGATGTAACAAGTCACAGTTTATCAAATCCATGAAATGTTTGTTGTATGGAATTTTTTAATTTTTTTTTTTCAAAAAAAAAAGCCCTTTTGGTAGCAAATAGAACTGGTATTTTGGTCTGATTGTGATTCTGTTCATTTAAAATCCCTCAATACAGAGTTTTTTAAAAGTCAGAGTGACTTCATCCTCTGCTCTCAGAGCACCTGAAGACAGTGCTCAAACATCAAGACATCTGCTCAAGCCAATGCCTGTCACTGCCTGCCCAGGCTTTTTATGCACATTGGTTATTTGCTTTGCCAGGCTGGTGCAGTAATGTGTACGTATATGTGTGCATATATATTATATGTACTCAAGGACCTATGAATGGATTTTGAGGTCCTTGTGGCCTGGAACTACTCCCATGGCCATGAGTTAAAGCTTGGTTAATGGATGCTAATCTGTCAATTCTTGAACAATTCAGGAAATTAGTTATTGACATAATGGAGAAATTATCTGAGAGTATCACAGCAACCCCTACTTGAGGACACCTCTGTCTGCTAAGGCTGACCTTAATAATTAACAGCCTTACCCAGTGCCCCAGAGGTACTTTATAAGACATGAGACTAAAGGTTAAATAGCTTTTGTGCATCAGATGTGCTCATTACATCAGTAAGTCTATAACGGCTTTTCTGAAGCCACAGCAGCTTGTTAATTGATTGTTCTCATTTCACGGTCTTTCCAGGGGTCCCCTGTACCATTACAAAGCTGTGTCCTTGTCCTTGCCAGACTGCCTTTTCCTGTTCAGCCTGAGAACAAGTGTCCCCTCTCCGAACAGGGACTGCCTGCCATTCCTTTGATTGACCTTGGTTGACTGTACAGTGCTTGGGTACCCTTCATTCCTCTTCCCCCAGCCCCACTCCTCCACCTCAGCTCCTCCTTCCGTGAAACTCACCGGCTTCCCAGCCAGCCGCCTCTGTTTAACCATCCCCATCCACAGTGTAGCATCCAGGCAGCCCCGCAGTTCTTCTCTGTGTGATAGAGGGTTTATTTAACGTAGTTTTACAAGGCAGCAATGACGAATCAAAGGCTAAGTGTCATAAATGACTTGATGTGGAAGACGAACAAGGTTTTGCAAGGAAAGCTCGACCAACTGGTAAAGCACCAGCTCACCGGTCACAGCCAGCATGGCTTCATGAGGGGAAAGTCCTGCTTGCCAAACATCTTTTCGCAAGGTAACTCACCCAAGCTGACCAAGGGAAGCCAGGTAATGTCATCTTTTTGGACTTGAGCAAGGCTTTCGAGACTGTCTGTCATGGAATCCTTCTGGACAAACTGTCCAGCACACTGCTGGATAAACACATCATGTGGTGGGAGAGCAATTGGCATGTGGGTCAAGCACAGAGGGTGATAGTGAATGGGGTGACATCAGACTGGTGACCTGCCACTAGTGGGGTTCCACAGGGCTCAATCTTTAGGCCCTGTGCTCTTCAACATCTTCATGAATGACTTGGATGCAGGACTGGAAGGGACACTGAGCAAGTTTGCTGATGATACTAAATTGAGAGGAGCTGTTGATTCCCTGGAAGAAAGGAAGGCCCTGCAGAGACCTCGACAAATTAGAGGGCTGGGCAATCACCAACTGTATGAAGTTCAACAAGGGAAAGTGCCGGATTCTGCGCCTGGGATGGGGCAACCCTGGATGTTTGTACAGATTGGGCAATGAGAGGCTGGGAAGCAGTTGCACAGAAAAGGACCTGGGGGTCTTGGTCAGTGGCAAGTTGGATATGAGTCAGCAGTGCCCTGGCAGCCAGGAGGGCCAACCATGTCCTGGGGGGCATCAGGCAAAGCATCGCCAGCCGGTCAAGGGAAGTGATTGTCCTGCTCTGCTCTGCCCTGGTGTGGCCTCACCTTGAATATTGTGTGCAGTTTTGGGTACTACAAAATAAAAAAGTTAGAAAGTTGTTAGAGATCATCCAAAGGAAGGCACCAAGGATGATGAAGGGCCTTGAGAGGAAACCGTATGAGGAGTGGCTGAGGTCACTTGGTCTGTTCAGCCTGGAGGAGATTGAGGGGAGACCTCACTGCAGTTACAACTTCCTTGTGACAGGAACAGGAGAAGCAAGCACTGATCTCTGTGGTGACCAGTGACAGGACCCAAGGCAACGGCCTGAAGTTATGTCAGGGGAGGTTTAGGTTGGATATTAGAAAAAGGTTCTTCACCCAGAGGGTGGTTGGGTACTGGAACAGGCTCCTCAGGGAAGTGGTCACAGCATCAAGCCTTTCATAGTTCAAGAAGCATTTGGACAATGCTCTCAGGCACATGATGTGATCCATGCGGAAGTCCTGAGCAGGTCTAGGAGTTGGAATTGGATGGTCCTTGTGGATCCCTTCCAACTCATTGAATTCTATGATTTTATGATTATATGACCTGCTTCTCTGATCAACTGCTACAGCTGGAAAAAAAAAAAAAAAGAAAAAGTTTCTGGGCTGAGAACACTTTTTCCAGCTCATTTTGAGATGAAGCCATTGATCCGTTAATGCCACAAGCTCCTGCCTATGTCCTGTGTGAGAAAAGAACTTCAAAAGTCTCAGTCCTTGGGTCAAAACCCTTTGATGCACTACTTGGGTAAGTGGTTAGAGTGGAAGGGGGGTCCCTACAACAGAGGAATTGGGCTTTAGCACCTCCTGTCTTTTAAACAGAAAGATGATTGAATTTTTTGCTTGCATATAACACAGTAAGCAGAGGGTAAAAGCAGGGGACAGTGAGTTTCAGAATAGCTTCCTATTTCTTGGCTTAAAGCAGACAGAAGCTCCCATCTTCCTATTACCTTTGCTTCCCAGCTTTCCCACAGTCATGCAAGGGGGATGCACAAAGCCCCCCTGATGTTGTGCCACAGGTCCTGGGGAGACTTTACTGTTTCACTTGGGCTGAGATGCTCCTGAGGAAGGGAGAGGTTAGACATGCTGTCAGGATTTGTGGCTTACTCTCCTCTCCTCTAACTTTGGTGCATTTACCATCGGTGGCAACAGACAAGTTCAATGCTGTAATTTAAGTGACTTGAGGCACCACTGTTCCATAACCCAGGCAAAATGGAGAGGCTGGGTTAAGGCAGGATAAAAAGTAAATTAGCATGAAAGGCTAACTTGTAAGGCAAAGCTAGTCACTAATCCTGTTTTGTAGGAATATTTTTGTACTTGGGTGCATCATACGCCATCATCTGGCTCCACCATGTGTTGGGATTTCTCCTCTTGCCTCAGGGAAGAGAAAATTTTTTTCCTCATGCTCTCCTACACCAGTTTTCAAGCACTTGCATCACTCTCTCTTCAGCAGGGTGCTGTAGCTGTGCCAAGCAGGCAATTTCTTATCTACCATGCTCATTGTTTCTGCAATTTGGTGGCCACTTCCAGTCAAAATGCATTCCCTCATTCTTTGCTTGTCTTCTCCAAGGCACGCACACGCTGGCCTCTCCAATGGTAAAAAATTAGCAGGCTGGGGCTATAAAGTCCTAGACTGGCACAGACTTGTGGGGATACCTGTCCTTGGGATAATGGAAGGACTCCCTCGAAGAGCTCCCTGCCCCAAGGGTTGCACCTGCCGTGCGTGGCTCTGGAAACACATCCACTTGCTCTGTGGCCAGCCATTTCCCAGTGAAAAAAAGGGAGTGCCTGCTCCAGGACGGCGCCTCCGGCTTTCTCCTACCCTAGTTTGTAAAATCACAGAATCACAGAACCATAAAGTGGTTTGGGTTGGAAGGGACCTTGAAGTTCCAACCTCTAGTCCCAACCGCCCTGCTGTGGCCAAGGACACCTCCCACCAAGACCAGGTTGCTCAGAGCCCCATTCAGCCCGGCCTTGAACACTTCCAGGGACGGAGAGCATCCACACCTTCTCCAGGCAACCTGTTCCGGTGCCACGTATCTTTCATATTCCACAACCGCTTTGGAAAACTCTCGGTGTAAGCACCGCGGCCTGCAAGGCGGGCAGAGCCCACAAGATGGCGGGCGCGCACCGCGGCCGGGCCTGCAGAGGCCGCTCCGGAAAGAAGGAGGTAAAAGAACGCCCCAGACTTGTCATACGTCGGGCTGAGAACAAAGTCAAAAAAAAAAAAAAACTCCACCGTGCTAGCCTGGGCTGAGATTCCTTTCAGAGAGTTTAGCCTAGAGAAGAGAAGACTGAGAGGGGACCTCGTTAATGTGTATGTCAAAGGCGGGTGCCAAGAGGACGGTGCCAGACGCTTTTCAGTGATGCCCAGGGATAGGATGAGGAGCACTGTCCATAAACACAGGAAGTTTCATCTCAACATGAGGAAGAACTCCTTCACAGTGAAGGTGGCAGAGCTCTGGAACAGGCTGCCCAGGAAGGTTGTGGAGTCTCCCTCTCTGGAGGCATTCAAAACCCACCTGGATGAATTCCTGTGTCACCTGATCCAGATGACCCTGCCTTGGCAGAAGGGTCAGGGTTCGATGATGTCCAGGGTCCCTTCCAACCCTATTCTGTGACATACTATTAAAAAAACAAAACAAAACAAAACAAAACAAACAAACAAACAAAAAAACTCCAACACCCCACTCCTGTTATGGGATACAGCACTCTGGGGACACCTGTGTTCTGTGTTAGGCAGGGCAGACACAAAAACAGGGGGGAGAGGGATCTTGAGGGGCTGTGGGAAGAAGAGCCTTATGCAGGACAGGGGTGACCTAACCCTCACCGTGCCACAGATTTATGTTTTTAATACACAGCCGGTCAATTATACCTTGGTTTTGGGAAGTGAGGGAATCCTTGAAATGGGACTGCTTTATATACAGCTAAATACAGTATTTCATGTTGCTTGATACTTCCCCTCACGGCCAGATGCTGCCTTGCAATGGCTCAAGCTGAATCCTCCCAGTCACAGCACTATGCAGGATCCCGTGGTGTAGGATACAGGGCATGTGTGCTCCCGAGCGAAGCCACAGGCAGGCCACCAAAAGCCTTTGAAAAGCTCAGGGCTTCTGCATGGCTACCTTGTGACTTCTCAGGCAGGCATATCAATGCCTGGATCCTCATCTCCAACCCATCCTTCTTAGCGCATTTTGGCATCATGTTGCCTGGGTGATGGAAGGCTGTCTCCACCTTGGGGTGCAGAAGTTCTTGGTGGGGGGTCATTGCCGCCCGTCCATGTGGGAACTTTTTGGCAAGTGGAGCTGGTAGCGCCATCCATGCCTGAGATTTTTGGTAATTCTGGGATGCTCACTGCACATATAAGTGGTCTTATGAGAAAGGGAGACTCACCCAACTTCAGGCACAGCTGTGAATTCCCCACATTTAAGGGCAGCTGTGTTGACAAGTTGCTCTCTGTATCTTAGTGAAGGAATCTTCTTAATGTGGTCTTCTTCATCTTCTGGGATCCTGACACTGCTCTCAAAAAATCATGACAGAGCACTGGTAGGGTTTGGCTCAAAGAAAACCCCATGACTATGCCTTTATAAAAAGAGATGGCACTTGCTTGGGCTTACTATGGTTAAGAGCTTAAAGAAGCTCCCTAGTTCTGTTCTGCTACCCCTTCATCATCAGTCTCTCTACTTCTCCTCCTCCTCCCACAGAGTTCAGCTTGCAGCAATTCTCTCAAATTCCAGTATCCTGAGGAGACTGTGCAGGTGGTATCCTCTCCAAAAATATGAGCAAAGAAGCTAAAAGGTACTAGAGGAGACAGGACAACCTCTGTTTAACATTTCATGTTTTTTGTTTGGTGGTTTGTTTTGTTTTGTTTTTGTTTTTGTTTTATTTGGGATTTTTTAAAATTGTTTGTTTTTCTCACAGGAGCAGCTGTCTGCTTGGTCTCCCCTGTGTGACTTCCCCTTCCAGGCTCATACCCTCCGTTGACTGGTGCAAGCAGCTCCTTGTGCAGTCAGGTTCTGCTCTTTTGAGGCACCAAACTCTCCCCGCACAGAGTTCAAGCACCCCATATGGCATTCGGTGAGTCAGGCATTTCAATTCTCAGTGTTGTTGCATACTTAAGTACCTTTCAGGCTGTATTTCTTAATCCTCAAGCTCTAAAAAAAAGGCTAAGTTCAAGGAGAAAATATAGACAAACTTGTAGACATTGGTCCCTCTGTGGCTTGCCTAGGGGAACAAATTACGTTGAGATTTTTTAAAGTCAAACTGTTGTACAAATGCATTGAAGGGAGATACATAAGAGGAGACTTTTCCTGGGAAACATCACTCCTGTAGCGAACCTGCTGGAACAGAAGTCTGATGATGTGTAGGAAAATTACCACAGTGTTTCAAGAAACAAGAAAGATTATTGGTTCATCTGGAGTGAAGAGAGAAGCAAAAAAAAAAAAAAAAAAATCAGCTCCAATCAAGCATGCTAGAGCATAACCCTCTCTGCAGATATCCTCTCATAACAGTCCAAGCCCATGAAAGAACTTGCAATCAATTGATGCTGAAGTCTACTGAAGGCCTTTAATGTAGCAAGTCAATGAACTTTGATGGAGCTGACTTTTCTGGAAAACCAGCTGGATTGCCAGGGTAACCACATCACAAAAGGATGCAGGATGGAAGGACATAGACGTTTGCTGAAAAGTTCTACGGGCATGACAAAATTAAATGAAACTGAATGTCCTAGAAAACAGTTTCACATTCATCATGTCTCTTGGCCGGATTCCATAGCATTACAGAAACATTTCTACAAGAATTGATTAATTTTCACATTCTGGGCCCTGGAGAGCTTCCCATGCTGCTCAGAATAGGTAGGTCTTTTTGAGTACTGGCTTAAAGGTGAGATCTAAGCCAGCTGGGCAGAGCCAACATCTTTCAGTTACACATTACCATGCATATGACTGAATTCTGCAATCAACAAGCTGAAAGGAAAGAGAGTAAAAGGACTAGCTGCTTATTTTACCCACATTTAGCAGCAGGATATCCCTGTAAAAGCAGATTAACTGAGGGACAACAGTAAACTAATCTGAGCCAGAGAGCAAAGGTAAATCTTTTTTCTGACCCTAGGAATAACCTTCATCTGGCCAGTGATGAAGCAAATGAATCCAAGCTACAGAGTAAGGTCAAAAGCAACATTCCCCCAGAGTTCTGTAGAAGTTTTAGCCATAGTTCAAGTTCAGCCTAAAACATGGGGTCTTGGGTTCTAAAACTGAATGTTCCTTAAAGTTTGTGTCAGCTCCTGCCTGGATCTGTTTGCAGCCTCAGTCTTTGCAAAGAAGAGCAGCTGCTGCAGGACTTCACCTGGTGCCTGCCTAAGCCATTTCCATCTCTCCAGTCAAAGTCTTATTCTTCTTACATCCTCTGTACTTCCCTGTACTGGAGCTCTTTGCTCATGCAGATACTTCTACTGTCTTCCAGAGGTATATGGGCTTCAGGAAAACTGCTTGCATGTCCTCAAAAAAATCCTAAAACAAACAAACCCAAACAAACAAAACCCCAAATCAACATCTCCCTCCCCCACACACTTCTTATTCATAAAAGCTTTTTTCCCCCACTTAAAAATAAGTTCAGGACTCTCACTTACTATTTGGAAATCTCAGTTGAAAACTCTGATCTGCCTCTAAATTCTGTGTTCCAGACAGTCTATGGACCAGGTTAATGGGTTGTGTGTATTGACAAAAACTGCATGACAACGGGACAACTCTACCCCTTCATTTCATAGAATCATAGAATTGTTTGGGTTGGAAGGAACTTTAAAGATCATCTAGTTCTAACCCCCAGCCATGGGCAGGGATACCTTCCAATAGATCAGGTTGCTCCAAGCCCTCTCCAACCTGGCCTTGAACATTTCCAGGAGTGAAACATCCACAACTTCTCTGGGTAACCTGTCCAATGTCTCACCACACTCATAGTAAAGAACTTCTCCCTAACACCTAATCCAGATCTATCCTCTTCTAATTTAAAACCATCCCCTCTTGTTTTTTCACTACATGCCTGTGTAAAAAGCCTCTCTCCCTCTTTATTTTATAAGCCCCCTTTAAGTACTGGGAGGCCACAGCAGAGTCTCCCTGGAGCTTTCTCTTCTCCATGTTGAACAATCCCAGCTCTCCCAGCCTGTCTTGGTAGGAGAGGTGCTCCACCCCTCTGATCATCTTCGTGGCCCTCCTCTGGGTCTATATCTTTCTTGCGCTGAGGATCCCAGTCCCAACACTCCAGCTGGGGACTCAGGAGAAGAGAGTAGAGGAAGCAGAATCACCTCCCTCAGCCTGCTGACCACACTTCTTTTGATGCAGCCCAGGATGTATTTCATCCATGAGAACACCCCCAAGTCCTTCTCCACTGGGCTGCTCTCAAGTAGTTCTTCCAGCCTGTATTTATGTCTGGGACTGCCCAGACCCAGATGCAGCACTTTGCACTTGGACTTGTTGAAACTCGTGAGGTTCTCATGGGCCCACTTCTCAAGTTTGTCCAGGTTCCTCTGGATGGCATCCCATCCTTCAGGAGCGTCAACTGCACCGTTCAGCTTTGTGTCATCTGTGAACTTGCTGAGGGTGCACTCGATCTCACTATGTCAAAGATAAAGATACTGAAGAGACAGAACCCCAAGGGACATCCCTCAGCACCAGCCTCCACCTAGACATAGGCTCAGTGGAGTCACTGACACAACTCTCTGGCTGCCCCCATCCAGCCAGTGCTTTATCCACTAAATAATTCACCTTTCAAATCCATGTCTCTCCAATTTGAAGATATGGACATCATGTGGAAATCATTTGCCTTGTTTCAACTCTGACTTTGTGCACAATTACCCTCTGGAACAAGCAGAAACCAGCAGTCTTGTCTTAGGGTCTGAGAGAATAAAGTACTTGCATCATCCCAAGCAGATGCGGAATAAGCAGGAAAGTACCGGGACCCTGGAAAAGGCAACAGGAGATGATAAATTTTTGATTTCCACCACCAATTGCTTTTCCAGAAGAGAAGTCTTGTTTTTAAAATTAGCTTAGAGCACTTTTCTAGATACAGATTGCAGGTATTTCGCCAAGATAGTATAATAGCATGTTCCTGTGAATAGCCACAGCAGCTACAAATCTGTACCTCTGGATGAAAGGCACTTTATTAAAAAGTTCCTGACAAGCTCTTTATCTACACAGCACATCACTGACATACCCATCCGGTGTGAAATCTGTGCAAGAAAGACAGGGTTGGTTTTGTCAAATTATGAATAAGAAGAAGCCTCCAAGATATCCTGCACTAGAGAGTATCAACACCACAGCGTGCACTGAGCCTGGCGGCAGAGGCAATATGAGGAAATGGATACAAGGAAAACTGGAAGCTGTGAACAGGCAAATGAAGGACAGGTAAGTCCAAAGTTGAAGAAGATGAAACTAAAAAAAAAAAAAAGGATAAAAAACCCCCCCTGCTTATCTGAGCCGCTGAGCATCTCAAATTTTTACTCATGCTCTCCTAAGATGAAAGGCAGCAATGCCAATCTGCACAGAGGGCTTGTGGACTGCACAAAGGCTGCTCTCATGATGGGTGTAGAGCAAACATTAGTAAAGCCCTGAGCAGATGAAAGATAAAAGTCCTTACAGAAACAGAGGGCACACAAATGTGCCAGTGATGAGGCTGTCATTCTGATTCTTCCCTTCCACTTCCTGCTAAGTGCTGTTTTTCTCAGTCTCTCTGGGGTTAAGGACAGACAGGAACCATTAGATCTTCACAGTTCCTTTTGGAACTGTTACTCAGACCTCTCGCATATCACAGCCCTTCAAACCTCACCTTCTTGCCTTGCCTGAGACTTGACTACACTGTCCCTCACACTTTTAACTGTGGTTAGAGCACATCCATCAGAAGCAGGCCCATCTTGTCTTGGACACATCCGGAAAATGTGCCAAATACCGTGACAGCTTGTTATGGTGATTAACCACCTTCATTCCAATAAATCTGTGCCCAGTTTTTCATACGAATGTATCTGGTTTCAGCTTGCTGCAACACATTCCCATAATTTACTAGATTAAAGAGCCTTTCAGTACCTGATATTTTTCTCCCAAGGAAGTTCCTTCACCATCATAATCAATTCCCTGCTCAGCCTTTTTTGATAAAGTAGAGAGAGCAAATGCTTCATGTCTCCCATTGCAAAGCATTTTCTGCAGGCTCTGAATCATTTTGTGTGGCTCTAATGTTCCACCACCCATTTTTCAACATCAATTTATAACACGCAAGCCATCCCAGTGCTGGTCTCACAAATACAGTACGTGCTCATATCCATTTGCTTGTCCCTTAGGACTCTTAAAAAAAGAAATCTATTCAGAGTCTGAGGCAGATGCAAGCAGGCTTCCTTCTGTCTGGCATTTGGAGCAGCCAAAAACCAGCCATCATTCACCTTCACTGGTGCTGTCAACTCAGCAGGTAAAAAGAAAGCATGACAAGGCTCTCTCCCTGCTTCTTCACCATGATGTAATGCAACACTGGAAAGCAGCTGTCCTTGTGCAGGTACTGCTCTGAGCACGGATTGCTCCAGGCCACATCCATAGGGATAAACTAGCCAATGGGCACAGAGCAGCAGTGTCCAGACTGCTGAACTCTCTTACCCATCAAAGCGGAGTGACTGCAGTCAGACTTTTTATGTGCATAGCTGGGAACTGTTTTGTGAAGTGCTAATAGCGTGGGCCAACACCATGCCAGGGACCACTCTCATCAGCTGAGCTCCAGTACCTGGGAGTGCTCCCCATCGCTGCTACCTCCTTTAACAGGAGAGATAAATGCCATCCTAACACACAAACAGTCTCCAAGGAGGGAGAAGGATGAAATGGCTTCCTCGCTTTCTCCTTCCAGACAGGTCAGTAGGGTTTCTCAGATCAGAGAGGCAGCAGCAACAGGCTGGGGCATCCCACAGGCGCATCAGGCCTCGTCCATCTCAGCAAGAGAAAGGACACAGGAAAAATAGACAAGAAATAAGGAAGAAAAGGCAGTAAAGGCACTTTTGCATAAGCTCAGAGAGGGGAGGGGCTTGCGTCTGAGGTCTTGCATCACCTTGCAGCTGGGATCAAACCCAGGCTGGCAACCTCACCAGGGCTGATGCTTTAGTCCTGCGGGGCTGCCTGTCCTGCACCAAACACCCACCCAGCACCAGCACCCTGGAGCTTCCTCATCGCAGGCCTGTCCTGCAGTCGCTTGTCAGAGTCGAAACAGCAGTTACCCAGGAATCCAGTGCCAACAAAGCTGGAGGCACTTCACACACATTACATGCAGACAAGGTGTCCAGGCTGTGCCTAAATAAAACTTTGTCTTCAATTCCAGGGGTCTCAGATCAGGAGGTTGAGGGAAGAGTGATTTGGGAAAAATATAATCTCTGCCCCCATTCAAGGGAACAAAAATATCTAATGCCTAATATTTTATTAGATTTCGCTTAGAACAATAGGAACTTTCTCTTTTGCTACAGAATTTTCCCCGTTCTTATATTCTCTCAGTGGCAGAAAATGCTGAATCACAAACCTGGAGCTTTAGAAAAAAAATTATTTCATATGCAGAAGAGACATATCTTACATCATTTCATGCTTCCTGCTCTGCTCTCTGGTGCCACGTTCCTCATTTTCAGGCTGTTTTAAAGGTCAGCTTCACAGAACAAATCCTGACCTCAGACATGGGAAATATGCTGCCTCATCACTCCAGGATCGTTTCTCACATGATTAGTCCCAACATTCCTGCAAGTAGAACAGTCCCCACTGCCACTACTGCAGACAAGGGAAAAAAAAAAAAAAAAAAAAAGGCAAGATATTTTTTCTCCATTCCCAAGGTTAATGTTCACCACCATCACACCCTCATTTCATAGGCTGGGGGCTAATTCAGCAATGTAATGCTATTGCCATCTATGGGCAAGTAATGTTTTTACCGTAGGTACAAGTTAAAGTTGGGATGCATGCCTAAACTGACAACTACTCTCAAAAAAGTTTGAAAGGACTTTAAAGAAGATTGTATTTAAGATTTTCCAATGGCTAAGATATATGATCTCGAAAAAGTTAATCGAAGACAGCAATTATTCCTCATGGTATTTGTTTTAATCTTTATTATGCATTCGTTCAACTAGCTTCGTTTTGTCTGAAGAACTTTATTTGATGCTAATAATTTGAGCAGACAGGAGAGGTCACGTTAAGGTGCTGATTCAGAAGATGCATGCATACTCAGTTTATTTTGAACAAAACATCTGAACTTATTTGAAATTACCACTATCGATTACCAAGGGTTTAAAGAATGACTGAAAGCACAATGGTGATGAACAAGCTTCAGTGCCACGGGAAAACTGAAGGTTAATTTACTTGCTTAATATCTCTTCTAAAAATGTAAGATTTCAACATTAATAAAATAACCAGTCAATTAGTCTACTGGTTAAAAATGAAAAATATATACTGAAAAATACTTTGATTGAAGTATAAAAGTTACTGCAAACCCTTTTCAGCTTGCTTATGCCTCTAAGAAAGAATATGGCTAGGTTTATGGTAACCTAGTGGACTAGTTTTTGTCAGTATCTGTAAGAAATACAAAGCAAAACTTCTCCGCTCACTGGGAGACTTTACAGACGACATTTAAAAGAAAGCACACCACCACAGCAAGATTAAAAACGGGGTTTCTGTTAAATTATAACTAGCCAGACGGTTATATTGCTCTCAGGTTCACGATAAAGGCAGAAAGGTTGCCTCCTATGCCTGCAGAGCTCATTGCCAGGTGGCTCGAGCCATGCATGGTTAACTCCTCAGACTCAGCCTCTTCTTGTTGGTCTCTGCTGAACCAGCGAAAGGAAAGTGCCCAGGCCCTGAGAGCAAAGATTGCCCCACAGCTTGTCACTCTGCCAAAAAAAAAAAAATAAAATAAAAAGGCAGCTAAGGCATCGGACCCATCTCAGGCCCTTGCCAGAGGAAGGACGCCGTAAGACTGAACTGTACAAAAAGAGCCAAAGCACAAAGTTCTCCTCTAAGTCAGAACAAAAACGTTTGGATAGGATTTCTGGAAGAAAGAGCCAGAGGTGTTTGTGAATAACCACAAGAATAGGCACTTCCAGTGACTACAGAACTACAAACAAAAGCACTTTTGTGCACTCCCGGATTACTTGCTCTTATTTTCTCTTACAGTCACATGCTTATGCGGGCCTGTACTGTTTGGAAACACGATTCATTAAGACGCCTTAAATTGCAACCAAGTATTGTACTGTTAATACTGACTTTGTTTTAACTTTCCTGTTACTTAATATAATTTGTTTTATAATTTTATCTCTTATGTGAACCAAATCCCCACTGAATCCTTTAAAAGTTTTTGTTGATATGTGCACTATATTTCCAAAGTGTTTCAGATTTATGGGCTCACCTCCCTGCCCTCTCATTGTTTCATTGGTTCAGGGACAGCCCCTTCTTTTCAGCAGATTGAAACATCCAGTAATCTGAAACAGATTTGCCGACTCTATAGCATTAAATCACGCTTTGTGGTGCCTTATTCCTGCTCCAAAAGACTTTATGCATTAGCGAGTACATAAAGTTGTACAGAGACTGAATACATATTGAAAAGTAATAAATGACTCCATATGGTGTTAATTTTTCAAAGCACTGCACGACTGTTTTAAAGTAATAGCGGTTAATTTTCCAATTAGGAAGATTTTTAAATAGCCCTTCTGACCCACATATATGGGAACACTCTCACTTCAGATATTCTCCCCAGCTGAGGGATTTGGGTGCACCAACAATTTTCACAGTCAAATGGCGTCCTTGGTTAGCTAGCTACCAAGAGTACAATTAGCCAAGGCAGTTAATTTCTTTCTTTTATTCAAAAAAGCTTGTGTCATCATTACTGCAAAGACACAGGTCACAAAGCCTCTGTGAGCAAACTGAATAGCACACGTTCCTCTTTAAGCTTCACGTACTTGAACATCTGTCAGACCTCCGTGACAGTTTCTCCCCAGTTTTCCCTGTTTACTTCCAACGAAAAAATCCATTTGGGTTAAACAAGGCTTATAATATCTCTACCTTGATATATTTTAATCTAAACATGCCTATTATGAAGAGTTGCTTCTGTATTTAGAATCAGCAGGCTCTTCAGCAGATCAGTTCTCAGCATGTATTCAATTACATGTTCTCACTTAAATGTTATCCCCAAAAAATAAATAAAAAAATAAAATCAGGTCTCAGTCTTGGTATCATTGCCTCTCCACAGGTAAACTGGCAGTAAACGACTCCAGGTGCACAGCTTTAACAGAGCAGTTTGCTATACCGAAGGGAATGGTTTTGCAAGCCAGGCAAGGGCGCGTGTGAATGGAAGAATTCAACTTTCAGGATTCCAGGAGGAGTTTGTAGGGCAGTTTGGTATAACTGCCTGCCCTGAGCACGTTTAAGTGACATTCACATGAGCAGCAAGGAACGTAATGTCTTTAATACCAGAAGCAGGGCTGGGGCAGAACAGAGGCATTAAAGTTCATAACTGCCCTCCCGACAGCCCCTGCTCAACTGATGTCTAATACTGGAGGCTCTAGAGTACTATTTTTAGCATCCCAATATACGGGACATTCTGCCTTTCACATACCCAGAACCACCCCTCGCTGGGCAGCTCTGTGCCTGTTTTCCCCCCGGCCCAGTGCTGGAATTCAGAGCTCAGACACGTTTCCATGCAAAACGAGACCCACGGTCTCGGCTGCACAGCCTTCCCAGAGCACATCCAGCACATACCAACGGGCTCCAGCTTCTCACAGCACGCTGCTGTGATCACTCTTCCAAGACGGGACAGCAAGTAGGAGGTGCCCGTCGCTATCCCATCGCTCTGCAGCGTGCCACAGGCACTCAAGAAATATGACCCCCTTCCCATTCCTCTGACTTGATGCAGCTCCTGAGTCAGCAGACACCCAGTTCCTCCAGGGTGTGAGAGAGAGAGAACCAGCTGCAAGTGCTTATAATCGACTTCCCCACCATGTGCTAAGCCGCTGACTGCTTTTGCTTAACACTTCACCAGCCCCTCTGAACCCTTTCTCAATTCCCGTGGGGGACACTTCCTTCCCCCTGTGTGCCTTGCAGTGCCCCCCACGCCAGGAGAAACAAGGTCAGCTTCTCCTCGTTCTGCTTGATAGGGTTCAGATGCCTCCCTCTGACCTTCCAGAAGAATATCTTACCAGGGAGGTAGGCTAGCCTAACACGCACTCCATTTTCAACCAGCCTGTTGAACCCGTACTGCTGCCTAGGGGAGAGGGTGGGGATTCAGGATTCACGGGAGCAATCAAGGAGAGGCCATGACCTAGCAATAATAACATTGCCATGGGGAAGGGAGGGGAATAGCCTTGGATTTCAGTCTCCTTTTCAAAGTGTGTCTGTGTACTTTACATTAAATACCTGTCAGAGAACAAAACACAAAGTTCTGGGAAAAGGACAAGGACCCATAGCTCCAGAACAAGAGCTTCGATCACTGGAAATACAGGATGACTGTGAGGGAGGTGCTTAGACTTCTTCCTCCAGGGGCCACGAACGGGAGAAAATAATTAATTCTTTGAAGGAAGTGAAATAGGCCGTATGTGGGCACCTGCTCTCCAAAGGACAGGCCAGGCTGCCAGCCTCAGCAAAGGTAGATCCTTTCCCGCAGCCCTGGTTCTCATCATCTGGATCCCCGATTAAATCCTCTGCTGTACAAGTGTGCCTCGTGTTCGCAGGTAGAGGGAAGCAGGGCTGGGAAAGGTGGTTATTTTAGGGCTGTGCTGTGTGAGAACCACTGCATCGAAGCAAGGACCGAGGCTGCATCTCTCTGCATAGCACCACATGGACAGGACAGCCACCTCTGGGACGTTTTTTGTCTCCTGAAGACAACCAACACCGACACGGTTTCAGAGGTGCAGCTTCCAGGTCTCCCTATCGCTGCCCTGCCGCTGGGCACTTGGCACACTGGAGTGGCACACCTGGCTGCCAGACGCGTTCCCGCCCAGGCCCTTCCCTCACTCCACACACAGATCTGCACTGCCTCGCAGCCCAGGTCCGGAGGGCACTTGCAGCCTGGCAAAACTTAGCTCTGAGACGAGAGGGTCGGGGAAAAACCGAGAGACGGCTCGGCTCGGTCCTCGGTGCAGCAGTACCCTCCGGCCGAAGGCAATTTCCCGTGCGAGCGCCACAGCCCGTTCAGGAAAGGCTTTTCTCCCAGCGCGGCCACGCAGTCCCGTCCCCCCCGTCCCGTCCCCCCCCCCCCCAACGCCAAAGGGGCAACTCCCGAGGCGCCCCCACCGCGTTCCACTCGATTGTTTATGAGGTGGCGCGGGGCGGCGGCGCGGGCCAATGGGGGGCGGCGCTGCCCTGACGGGCCACGGGCGCCGGCCAATGGGCGGCGAGGGCGGGCCGCGGCGGTCACGCGCGGCCCCGGAGCATGACATCATTCGGTTCGCGCGGCGCAGCCTAGCTTGGTGGGGGCGGGGCCGCCGCCGGGGGCGGGGCCGGGGCGGAGGGCGGGGCCGGGGCGGAGGGCGGGGCGGAGGGCGGGGCCGGGGCGGCCGCTCCGCCCGCCCCGCGCCGTGTGGGCGGAGGAAGGTGTTAGGTTATAATGACGGAGCAATTAACAGATAAGTGGGCATAATTGAGCCCGCGTGAGGTAACCGAGGCGGCTTTAAGTGGATGTGGCCGGGTTGCTCAGCGAGTTGGTGGTGGGGTAGTTTGGCCACTTCGGACCAGCCCAAGCTAAGGAAGAGGGCTGTCCGTCGGTCCGTCTACCCGTCTTCACGGGTCCGTGGAGGTGTCCTGATGAGGCAGGAGGCAAGGGAAGATGACTAAATACGTAAAATCAAAATCCTTTCATATATGTGGCCCAAGATGAATTAGAAAAAAAAATCGTTTAAAAAAAAAGTGAAGTTCTCGCTGAATCTCATCAGTTTGACTTCACCCTAAGATTATAAACTCAATAATTGCAAGTACCCCCGAGTATTCAAGAATTATGATATAAACTCAAGAATTGCATGTACCTGTGAGTATTTGCACTTTTTTTCCTTCCTCTCCCCTCTGTTATGGTGGTGAGTCAGCCAGTTCACAGGCTGAAGTCCAACTTCAAGTGATCTTCAAGTTGCTGTTCATGACTTTGAGGAAAATTTTATAGTCAGAACTCTGTAGCCATCTTTGGCAAAACCTTCATGTTTCCATGGCACAGTTTAGACCCTTGCTCTGTATCTGCCATTCTGCCAATCTTTCCGTAACAACTGTGGATCCAACAAGCCAGTTTTAGCCAAATTGGGTAGAAAGGTTAAAGTCTCAGGGTATGAAGCTGGCTGGTTTATAGATGACATTTCTTTCTAATCAGCACACAGGTTGCTCTGAATCAGCCACAAAACCTATTGCCCTTTGCCCAGTCTGTGTTTAAAGGGCATAGTAGGGAACTGCGGGAAGAATAAAAAATACACTGAGGGAGCTGCTTTCTCACGGAGTGGGTGGGAAGGGTAGACAGGGTTATCACAGGGAACACGAACTTCTCAGAGACCAGGCTGCAGGTGCCTTACAAAACAACCTGTCATATACTTGTTTGTGTGAGGTCCATGTAGACAATGCAGCTGTTGTTTAACATAACTGCAATATAACATCAGTTTATTGAGCAACACTAAACTTTACAGTAGATTTCTATAACAACGTAATGGCAAAAAAGTTCCAAGTCTCCTACCATCTATTCAACTGCAGCTCCAGCCTGAAGTAAGCTTATCTGCGGTCAGATATTTGTGTAAGAAAGAGGTGAAGCCAGAAATGTCACCTGCACTTATCTAGCTCCTCTAGCTGCAACGTGACCGTGACCCTGCCAGATCCATGCAATCAGATACCGTGATAGGCACACATGTTCCCAACATCAACTTGAGTGGCGACAGTAGATAAAAGGAGATGCAGGGGAAGACGCAGCGCTGCCCTAAAACACTCGCAGACTAAGTAGGCACAGTAAGTGAGCATGGTTTTCAAATGGCCTGAGGGCTGGCCTAACTTTATTCCTGTTGAAGTCAGCGATAAAACTCCCATAAATGGAGCCTTTTTGAAAATCTCACCCTTGGGGCATTAAATTACTTGAAGAGATTGAAAATTGTGCAGGCTTTAGATTCAATTTTGATCACTTTTTATATTTATTTCAGTGGGTCCAGCTGTGGAATGACAATAAGAGGAGATTCTGTGTCTTTCTGTTTTGCTTACACACTTTTTGTAAGTAAAATGTGTAGGAAAAAACATACCGTGGTTTTAATTACACCTCTGAACTGCAGTGTTATGGGCACACACGTGCTGCAACGAGCTATGAGGAACTGGTACCATGACATGTGATAAAGGTTGTGTGACTGATGTGCCAGTGAATTCTGAAGAGGGCAGATAATCTTGCAGTAAAGGCCCAAGGCTGGTACTCGGACAATCCAGTTTTATTTCTCAGTTCTGACACGGGCTTCCTGTATGACCTCAGTACAGTCATGTAATTGCTCAGTGCCTCAGTCCACCATCTCTTTAATAGGGTTACTACTTACTTATTTCCTTTCTCCCGCCCTGGCCTGCCTTACTTAGACTGCAATTCTGCCAGGGAGTGGAGCATTTCTTACCCACGTGCGGGGCCTTCACCCTGTACAATGAGACCTAATAGCAATGCCTGTAGAGTAATGCAATGCCAATTAAATAAATAAATGAAGTTGATAATATCATTTAGGACTAGATTTGCAGCTTCTAATCCAGCCCATGGTCAAAGTGCTAGGCTTCCCTGGAACCTCGGGACGTAAGGAAGTGCTCCATGGGGAGGTTTTTGCACTGGTCAAAATCAGCCCCAAGCAGTAGCAAGTTTTGGGAAAGGGCGGAGCGTCAGTCACAGTTCTGCAGCTGACCTCTGGCTAACTGCTGAAAGCCACAAGGAGAGGCTCTTCGGAGATGTGGTATTGGACTAAGTGTCTTCTCAGTGTGCCTTCTCATCTGATCTTGGTTCCTGGCTCTTCAATGCTACTGCGGTTTTTCTCCCTACCAACTGCTAAATCGTACATGCCAATGTCAGTGTCACAGTTGCAGAGTGGCTGGTGTCTTTTTGAGCTGCCTTGCGTTCCCATAAGAGGCCACATTACAACAAAAGCTGTGGCAGGGCACAACACTGTGACCCAAAATGGAGTTGCAGTGAAAATTATTTCCATTACTTGAATCTGCGTTCATTCTGATTAATTCAGTGTCTCTTACTATATTTAGATAATGGAGGATTAATTGTATGCATGCCGAAATGCTGTCCCTTGTAACAAAATCAGGCCAAACTATTCCTAACTTGTGTCACTTGAATTCAAAACCTAACTAGACCCTGAGAGCCTTAGGCCTTACTTAGCAGGACCTTTAAGGCATGCAGGATCATGGCCTTGCTGTTTTCTAGTCAAACTGAAAGGTTTTCAAATCTCCCTGCTTGTCTATAATGCTAAATACACCAGGAACAATTTAATTTGCCCGCTAATTCTATCCAGCAGTGTTTCAGAAGCACACCTGTTTCTCAAGCATGCGGTTGTCCATCTCTCATATCAGAGACAACACTACTGTTGGACTAAACCTAGTCCACACTCTCGGTCGATACCAAGCTGGGTGAGGACTGATGCATATACGTTGCAATACAATGTATTTATAGCTACATCTGTATTAATAGCTTTATGTTCCATGTCTTTGTGGGTCACCCCTTTATTCAACCCATAATTAACTATGTCTCTGAGTGAGCTACTTTGGAGGGCTTTCTGCTAGGGCACGGCCTCTGAGGAGGAGGTACAGGGGAATTATGTGTAGACATGTCTGAACATGCTCCCGGCATCACCTACGGGCAGAATTAAAGTTTTCAAAAAATTGCGAAATTATACTCTAAATTTTGAAGTTCACCAGAATAACTCGTACACCAACAATTTACGACAAATACAAGTCAGAAACGAAACAGGAGTAGTGCAATCCTTAAAAAAACTTTGCTCGGAGAACCTTGAGCGCTTCCCACCGCCGCCTTCCCACCACCCGGGCGGCGCGGCCGAGACGCGGCTCCGGAGCCGCAGGGACGGCGAGCAGCCGAGCATTGCCCTCCCCGCGTCCCGGCAGCTCCTCCAGCCCGCCCAGCCCCGCCGGCTCCCCCCATCCCGGCGCTCCCGCCCCGATGGGGGCGGCTCCTGCGCGGTGCCGCCCGCCCCCCGCCCGCCCATGGGCGGGCCGTGTCGTGCGGTGCGGTTTGGTTGAGGCCCCCTGCGTGTGTCTATAACTTTGTGTTGCTGCCGGTGGTTGTTAGGAGGAGGGATGTGGAAGTCGGCGGTGAGCAGGGTGACAGGCTGCTCAGGCGGGCTGCGGCGGACGGGCTGGGCGCGGGCGGATCGCTTGCCTCTCGCCGGCTGCTCGCAGGGGGAGCGGGCGCTGTGCCGTTTTCCCTTCCTTCGCCTTTAAAGGGAAGGCTCTTCGAAGCTGAAGGCGCAGGAGCAGGAGGAGCAGGAACCATGCAGCAGCACTGCTTCTTCCTCCCGTGAATTCGGATCTCGATTGCTGCCTGTGTGGAGGTGGCTGTCGATCCAGCACCCCCCGCCGCCTCCCGCCCCTCCCGATGTGGCTTTCCCTGCCTTGTCTGCCTGCGCTTTTTAAATGACTTAAGTGAAGGGGGGAAAAACTGTCAAGATGGCAGCAGCAGGAGCAAGGAGGTTATGAATGTGGTGTTGATGCTGGAACAAAACCTATTCTCTTTGGCAGCCCTAGGGAGGGCTTAAAGCTTCTGGACCTGTTGGAAGACTGGCGATTTGATTTGTTCCCGTTGTGTTTGCTTTTTTTTCCTGCGAGAAGAAGGATTTATTATTATTTTTTTTTTTAACCGACCAGCCCCCAGGGTGGCCTTCTCCTGCCCCCTGCTCCGTCGACTGAGAGATTTTTGGGGGTTTGCTTGCGTGTGGTTTGGGGCACCGCAAAGTGACAGGCTTACGCTAGTGTGCAGTGGGATGTATACTAAGACTTCGGCTCCCTTTAGGGCGTTCTGAAGAAGGAAAAAGTCTTCGGCGTAATCCAAAGGACCCCTCTCCCTGCCCTCCTGCCGAGGGAGGGCGCAAAGGACCACCCCCCCAAAAGGCAAGATATCTGCGGAAGCGACGGGGAGCGATCTCGGGGGCGTGGGGGGGTCCTCTCCCGGCTGGATACAGCGCGGTCCTGCTGGAGCTACTTCTGCATCCGCATGGAGTGAAACATAAACAAACGCACACACGCACCGCGGGAGCGGCCGCCGCTCCGCCGGCGCGGAGGGCAGCGCCGCGGGCACCTCCGGCACCGCCCGGCCCGCGCTGCCCGCCCTGCGCGGCTGCTCCGGCTTCTAATCTGATTTTTTTTTTTTTTTATCTCTCCCTCCCCTTTTCTCTCCCCGCTCGCAGCTCCGGCGTGCGCATCGCCTGCGGGGAGCGGGGCTCGGGGCGCAGCGGAGAGCCGGCCAGCCCTTAGCGGAGCGCGGCATGCCGGCCCGGCGGTCCTCCGCCTGCTAGGCTCTCGTCGGCACCGAGGAGGCGGCGGAGGAGGAGCGGGGTCGGCGGCCGCCCGCCCGCCCCGTCGCAGCGCCCCGCAGCCGCCCGCGGGGGAGGCCAAGATGGCAGAGGCGTCGCCCCCCGCCCCGCTTTCGCCCCTGGACGTGGAGCTGGACCCCGAGTTCGAGCCGCAGAGCCGCCCGCGCTCCTGTACCTGGCCCCTGCAGAGGCCCGAGCTGCAGGCCAGCCCAGCCAAGCCCGCCGGCGAGCCGACCGCCGACGCCGCCTCCATGATCCCCGAGGAGGAGGACGACGAGGAGGAGGGGGGCGGCTCGGCCATGACCGTCGGCAGCGCGGCCCTGGCGGGCGGAGAAGCGACGGCGGCAGCCTCCGCCGTGCCGGAGGAGGCAGCGCGGCTGCTGGCCCCGCTGCCCGGAGTCGGCCCGGAGGGGCCGAGCCTCTCGCCGGGGGGAGCGGCGGCGGCGGGCGGCGGGGGGCTGAGCGGGGGCCCGGCGGCGGCGCCGAGGAAGTGCTCGTCGCGGCGCAACGCGTGGGGCAACCTCTCCTACGCCGACCTCATCACCCGTGCCATCGAGAGCTCCCCGGAGAAGCGCCTCACCCTCTCCCAGATCTACGACTGGATGGTCCGCTGCGTGCCCTACTTCAAGGACAAGGGCGACAGCAACAGCTCGGCCGGCTGGAAGGTGAGGCGGGATCCCGGGGCCGCGGCGGACTCGCCGCGCCGCCCCGACGGGCGTGCTGCCCGCGGAGGATGCGGAGCGGAGCGGGGTGTCGGAGGGCTGTCCCCGACGGCAGCCGACCAGGCGCTGGTGCTGGCCCTGCTGCTGGTGGTCGCCCTGTCGCCTTTGCTTTATTTAAGGGAGGGGGTACGAAAAGTTTTGTCTCTTTCCTGTTGCTATATGCAATCGGTGAGGGCTCCTGACTCGAGGGGCTGGGGAGACGCTGGAACGGAGCTGGCGTCTCTGGTGCACAAGTACATAAGCAGAGGAAGAGAAGGAGAGAGGGGAAAAAATATTTTTAAGGTGTGAGTGTTTTCTGCCTTTTTTTTTTTTTTTTTTTTTTTTTTTTTTTTTTTTTTTTTTTTTTTTTTTTTTTTTTTTTTTTTTTTTTTTTTTTTTTTAAATTTACGTTTGGTAACTCATTTTGGAAATAAGCAGAGTTACTTTTATGCATGGTCAGTCTGGGTTTCAAAAGCTCAAATACAGAACGACTCTGTTATTTTTGTCAAGAAAAACCCCAGTGGTTTCCCCACGCGTTCCTCAAAGGCAATAGAGGGAAATTCGGGTCTTGACATTTCTTCATAAAGTTAATCAAAGCTTGGAGTTATTTGCTGTTCAGCCACAGGAATGCTTGGTTTGCGAATCCTGCAGTGCCAGCGTTATGAGGGCACCGTCTACTGATAGTCCAGCATTTTCTGTCCAGCACTGCGACAGTGAGCAGCTAAGATTATGCCGTTTTAATAAGTGAGGAAAAAAAAAATAATCTGTTTTTGTGGCTTGTTTACTCAGCGCGTGCAAAAGCACGTTGCAGGCAGACAAGGTTTTACCCTCAAGACAAAGTCTAATAAGGCCTACCAGAAGCTGGTGCTGCACGTAAAGCACATTGAAGTGATTTCCTGAACTGCTTTTTTTCTCTCCTCCTTTACCATGTCCATCTACTAGTGTCTGTTGGACGCTGAAATGTCACGTACTTGCAGCTCTACAGAAATGCAGGTGCTGCTTGATGTCGATACTGTTTGCAGAAGGAAATCCCGGTATGGTTCAGTTGCTGCTGAGGACCGATACTGGCAGCATCTGACACCGAGTTTTTGAATGGATGGCTGAAGGCAAATTTGCCAGGAACTTCTATTGTTTTACAGAGAAATCAATTTTGAATCTCTCTAGCTCTAGATCATGTGATAACTTACAGTATTGAAATTGGTCAGAAATACTGTATAGATAAAACATTTCAAGCAGGTTCTGTACTAGGAGCCCTGTCTCGTATTTGGTGCCTGAGTAGGACTTGCTGTTAAGAATTGAAGTGAAGCTGTATGATTTTTACCTGCCAAATGAGGCACGGTAAAGGAAGCATTTCACTGACAGACTTGTCTCAGGGTGGGGAAAAGATAAACACAAAGTTTATCCGTGCGGTTGCTGGTTCAAGACAAGGCTTTTAAAACCACAGATCCTTTTTGCAGCTTTTGCGTCTGTATTAGGTGTTGGATTTTGATCTGACTTTACAAGTGCAACATGGAGTGTGATAAAGGGTTACATCTTCCAAAGACAGCTCGTGCCTTCGTAAGTTGTTTGGTTTCACGCAGAAGCAGTGGCTTTAGATGTCAGATGCTATGACAAATCCAGCCTTTTTATCTGGTACTTTGAGTTTTCAGTAAATTTTTGATCCCCAATTCAAATGGAGACATTGAACAATGGGGCTGACACTGTTTCTTCTGAATTTGGTGGCAAAACTCCCTTTCACTTAAGCAGAAGCAGGATCTGGGCCATAATGTGAAGTGCTTACATTGATTAGTATCCTTAATACAGTCACAATTTTTCTGACAATTTATACTGTTAATTTGATATTGATTCCTTTGCTGAGCAGCATTAACTGGTACTTGGAGCTAATTAAAATGTTAAAAACTTGGATCCCTTGAGATTCTTCTGATATAATTTAGTTCAGAAGTTTCTCACAAGCCTTTAGGATGACCTTTCTCAGGAGATGCAAGCAGACTGGTAGCAGAAAATTCTGCCTCTTAATGACTGCGAACTGTTTCTGGAAGTTAGGGTAAAGTGCTGGATCGTGTTAATGGTGGGTGCAGTTGTGCGTGCGTGGTAGGGGCATACTGGAAGGGGCAAAGGGAAGGTCAGGAGCTAATAATTTGCCAGGCATCAAAAACTGCAAAATTTAATTCCTTGGCAGTGGTAGAGTTTCTTTTAAAGTATGCATATACATTCAAAAGAGGAGTATTTCAGCTTCTAGGCTGGAACGCAGATTAGTTTGTGCAGAGGCAACACTCTTAAATAGAGACTCCATCTTAGTCTCCTGATGCTAAAACACATTATATGTTATTATCATCTTTGTTTCCCTTACAGGTAATGAATACAGCTTTTCAGGGACCAATGTCAGCTTTTCACATTAGACTTTTCAGGTTGCTAGTTACACCGAGACTTTAAATGAACAGAAGATAGTTCTGTATTAGAAGTCTTTTTTTTTTTTTTTTGGTCCTAATTTAGAATATTTTTACACAGCTAAGTTCGTTGTTGAAGGCAGCAAGCCTATTTAATGATATTCTGCTTTGGCACTGAGTGGGAAAACTGTTATTATAAACAAAGAGAAGAAGAGAACTTGGTCTTATTATCTTACATATTATTATATATGAAATACTAATACTGTTTTCAGTGAGATGTACTGAATGCCATAATCCGTAAACATAACTGAGATTATATTCCTCAAAACAATTATTTTAAGAGCTATAAATGAAAGTTACAACTATCACTTTTTTTTTTTTTTTTTTTTTTTTTTTTTTTTTTTTTTTTTTTTTTTNATTACGTTTCCGCTAATTCAGATAAGGTTTGCCCAATACACCCCCCCCAACAATCTTCTTTGCTCACCCCTCCCCGTGGCCCCAGTGGGACATTGGTTAACCTAATAGTGCCTGACAGCTAACTAGGGCAGTAGTTTATGGTGCATCGCTGTAGAGCTGGCATGCTCTGGACATCGTTGTGTACCAAGGGTAGCCTGGTTTGGTAGAATCCCGTACACTTCCAAACCACTGTAGAGGGTTTTGATGCGTGTTTCAATATCAGCTTCCGTCTTGAATACTTTGGGAGGGTCAGTGTTTGTATTTATGAACAGTGGAGTGGGGAAAAGATCTGAGGGTGAGCTGGTTTCACCCTTGTGAAATGCACTATGCCAGGTGACTGTTCCCGGAACTTACTTCAACAGAGCTCCTCCATGACCAGCTCTATCTGTCTTTCCAAATTCAGGTATCTGTTACCCTATCGATATCCTGCAGTCACAAAACTAGTGTGCTGACTTAAAAAGCAAGTTCTACCCTTCAAATATTTAGGGTGCAGCACTCCACTTAACGATCCTGAAATAGAAAACTGAAACACCCTTGTGTCCGTGTGTACAGTAGAGGTGCCCGGTTTCTCTATAGCTTAAGTAGTTCCATATCTCTTCCCGGAATGTTATTTTGTAATTTCTTGTAGCACTATCTTGTGAAACAGACTTTTCTGCATGAAGAGTACACTAGGGGGACTATTTTCCTCTTTGTCAAGCGGTATGGCAAGACTATGAATCTCATCCTTTATACACAGATACCAGCAATTCCCAAATTCAGTGCAGCTCATTTGCTCTGATTTGTTTTTCATATCAGAAGCCTATTTTGTTTTACACCTGTTGCATTCATCTTCCCCATGAAAGAAAAACACTAGCTGCTGGGATATTAACTTTGAAGGGGAGATCTTTGTAAACTTCGTGCATGGACATTCTCTCATTCCTCACCATGTTTTATTGGCCAGTACGTACCGAAGGGCTGCAGTCCCTTTGGTGTAGCAAATTCACGAGTCTCTTCTCTAATTTTTGAGACTTGAAAAGGCTTGAGAAATTTGCCAGCAATGTAGACAGATGTCTATATCTGCTAGCCAGATGCTGATACATAAGATGTGTCGGAATTTTTTTATCATGTTTTTGCAAAGGATGTGAGAACGAAGCAATACCAGTCTCTGTTTCTATTTCTCCTTTCTCAGCGTGGCACTCGATGTCTTTATCAGGAGTGGCAACATAAAACTGGAATGCGCATCAGTTTCTTTTTTTTCCTCTACTGTCTTTTTTAGTATTATTATTATTTTTTTTAAAGATTCTGTTTCCCCATTAACTGCAAACAAGAATATTTTTTCCAGCCTTCTACTGTATTCTTACTTTTCTTTTTTTAACATATATTTTGAGTTGCCTTGTTCATCTGTACAGAAGGGTTTGGGTTACAAACTGTAGCCTGATTATTTAAAGTTTTCATCTGCCAAAGAGAGCACAGGTTTAAGCACGTGCATGGATCCTTGGGACTTCACTGGGATTACTTGTGTGCTTAAACTTACTGCTTAAGCATCTTACCTGATCAAAGCCTTACTATGTTGTCCTATAACAAAATACTCAGTAACATCTGTAAGTGAATTTTGTGCTGAGCAACGTGGAGAGATGTGTGGTTCCAGCGGTTGAAACCACTAGATAATAAGGTTCTTGCATCAAAGAGGAGTATACTTGAGTATCACAGTAACAAATGACTTTTTAAACTTTTCAGTAGAAACCATATGTAGATATTAGTGCACATTATTATTTCATATCTGCAATGTACATCAAAGATCTCACTTTTACCCAGCTCGTGCATGCAGGTGACAGCTATTAGAGCAGTAAGAGAGAGACCGAGTAGCTCACCCAGAATCATTGACATTGTTTGATGCACAGTGTGACAGTGAGGAGCACCTCTGCTGAAGGACTTGTTAAATGCAGACATAAACACATCACCTTGCTGAATGTCATCAGCTGCAAAGAGTCACAGGCTCTGGGAAACTTAACTTTTGATGTGAATGGGAAACCTCCAGTAAACGATGCTGGATAGTATTGCTGTCAGGTAGAGCTGCGTGATAAATACCCAAATCAATGTTCCTCAGTTCTTCAGAGACAGGTTACCTAAAACAGTCATGCATCATCGACATTGTCTGTAATAGGTTTATTAGTGCCAATATTTGAGCATATTCAAAATAGGAAGCTTGAGAGTCGGGGGTTAGCTCTTACACTTACCTGTTTGCTTGAAAGTACACTGTTAATGATAATAAAAATTAAATCACATTAATGGCATTTGTATCCATTGTATTGGCTTGAACAAACATTGTCTGAGACTTTTAGGCTGTGGAGGAGAGATCTCCTGGCACTGCTGGTCTGGGATGTCCACCCTCTGCCTGGTTTTGTCCTGGTGAAGCAAGCGATGTCTTACATGCGAGGCCATTTTGTATTCGGGTCATTTTGGTGGTGCTACACTACTTTGCTGTAATCCTGGGAGATTAGGGGAGGCTGGGCACGTGCTGGTGCATTTAGAAAGGCGAGTGATTAGGGTTAGCTGGGTGGTTTTGTGAAAGCTCTTTGTGCTGACGTGGACAAAGTAGAAACCCAGAGTCGGTGGTGTCCCTTGCAGAAGGCAGGCAGCACTGGGGCAGCTTCCCCTCTCCCCACTCCCAGTGTCCCCCTGCAGCGGCTGGGTGGTTTTCAGCCAGCTTGCCTGGGGTGGATGGGGTGAACAAGTATGAAACCACCCCAGAAAATTACCGTGCGTGTGCTGGGTTCAAAGGGAGGCCGAAGGGATTGTCTTGGAGATAAGGGAAAACTGAGGATAAACAGCCAAAGCATTTCTCTAGGTGGCAGCCTCCTAAAGGTGCCCTGCTAGATTTTGGCAGCCAGCTAGTTTGCGTGGAAGTATGGAAAAATCTTTTGTGAGGATTGTTCTTTATTTGCAATGCAATTAAAATGGGTCTTGGTGTAGTGGCGGCTTGCCAAGGAAGAAATTGAAAGTGTTTCCAAATGCAAGTTGCTACTTAGACTGAAGTCTCTGCATGTTCTTGTTTCTCTCCCACTTTTTTAAAACCCTTGTTACTATCTCTGTCACAGAAAACATGCCCAAGGGCAGGGTTACAAAATGGCAATGTTCTAGAGGCAGGAGGCCCTCCACGTTTTGAGGCACTCTCTCTGGAGAAGGGCAAGCTCTGAGCATCCTCCTGCCGCTGTTTTCATTCCCCTTGCCGTGGTAAGCTGTGGTTCCCAAGTCAGCTCTGAAAACGGGCCACAGGCCTTGCAGGTCCTGGGACAGGAGGCACATCCAGGTCCCATAGCATGTAGCAAGGATCCTGAGAAAAGCCTGCCTGATAACACAGGGCTCAGGGAGCTGCAGGGTGTTTTTTTTTGGTTGTGTTTTTTTTTTTTTTTTGGTTGTGTTTTTTTTGTTGTTGTTGTTTTGTTTTTGTTTTTGTGGGTTTTTTTTGTGGCTTTTCTTGGGGCTGACAATATGTGTGTAGTGCAGCGGTTCAGGAGCAAAATGAAGTGTTGAAGTAATATGCATAGTTATGCAGTTTTTGGTATTGCTGGCTCAGCACACCATGAGTTAAGTGAAGATTATACTTAACCTTTTATTTGCTCTTTTTTTGTGTTTCTACAAACTTAGACTGTTCTGTTACAATTTCCTGAGCATTGCCACACACTAAGCTTGGAAAATGAGGTGCATTTAGCCAATTTATGGCCTGACATATGTTAATTAACATTAATTACCTGCTTGAATAGTCCATTTAACACTTATTATTAAAAAGTGGCTTGTCTACAGAAGGGGATTTTCCTTCAGAGTGAGATGTTTTGTTCTAACTTGCTTCAGATGAAGTCAGGATGGGATATCCTATGCTTGTGCGCGGCTGTACCAGTTTCCTGATGTTCCAGTTGTGCTTGTGGGATATGACTGCACCACTGACAGGCACCAACTCCTTCCCCATGTGTATTTGACATTTATTTGACAACGGCTTAGCTTCCCAAGCAAGCCATCGTGTTTCCAAGCATTTTTTGCTGGTGGTGGGTACAGCTCTTGTTCGTCCATTTGAGGCAGCAGAGAAAGAGCCATGCTCCTCAGCTTGAGAGGAACTGTAGGAACATCTGGAGCCCTGCAGTGATGTGACCCCAGCCCCTGTTTGGGGTGGAGGGGTAGGAAAAGCTCAGGTGTGCAAGGCTGGAG
Source organism: Empidonax traillii (assembly GCF_003031625.1). NCBI lineage: Eukaryota > Metazoa > Chordata > Aves > Passeriformes > Tyrannidae > Empidonax > Empidonax traillii. Next base: position 2,225,931 of record NW_020955209.1, read on the forward strand.
GGGGTTTTTAGGAGTTGCTGGGGCACACTGGTGCCCTGCAGGGAGGGTGTCTTCAGCTTTATGTGGTTGAGGATGATGGACCTTGAGGCTCCCACAGACTTTGAGGGGAGGCCACTGCTGGAGTGCAGCGTGGTCTGCAGCCACAGCAGGTTATGTCTTGCTGTGTTCACCAGTTACGTTACCTAAGTTGTCTCCTGGGCAATGTGTTGGGCAAGGGTTGTCACAGATCACTGGTCTAAAACCTGTGAGATGAGAGGATTAAAAAGCAGAGAGCACTTGTTCTATCAATATTAAAAAAAAAAAAAATCCATTCCTCAATTTCCCATCCCCCTGTTTCTCATTCCTGTCTTGGGAGACTCCCAGGATGTCAGGTCCTACTTCACCTTCTACATCCTTCCCTTTGTAACACCACTGGGAGGGCTTCCATGGTGCATGAGGTGCTGGCTGGTGGTTGTGCAGAGCATGTGTGGCACAGTATGACTGCATTTCAGCTGAGGATACAGCTTGGAGAAAATTAGGCTACAGGACTGATGAAAAGCAGTTTCAGGGCAATGTAAGGGAACAAGTTGCATTAGTGCTCTGCCTCATCCCTGGTGTGAAATAGCAAGGGAGCTGCCTTCCAGTGGGACTGAGGAGCATTGCAGTGTCGCCATTGCTTTTTGCCGGAGTGGTTCCTCCTGGTGCTGTGTGTGGCTGTGAGGTCCAGGAGGAGCCCCTTTTACTCTGCAAAGCCAGAGTCCTTTTCTGAGCCCCACCCCCCTTGCACATTTGTTCAAGGGCTGATGTGCTCATAATGCTGCTATTAATTTGAGGTAATTTGAGGGAGGTCAGGAGTTAATAGCATTGACGTCTTGTCAGTAATTCTGTGTGTGTGTGTCCTACCTGGACTTTGCTTACTGGAGCAATTTTCTTTATCTGTACACTGTTACCTAGTAAAAATAAAGGCTATTTAAATACTTTTACTGATCTCAAGCACGTTTGTAAGATTTCACTGACAGAGAAATGCCTTTCTGGGGATTTGTACAGGTAAAGAAATGTCTTGTGAAAATTAGCTCTTATAAAAGACTCGTGCTAGCAGATTGAATGGATTGCTTGCTCTATTGCAACATCCTACGTAGTTTAGAGCTGAATTGTGGAATGGTGGGTTCTCACTTGAACATGTTTATTTGGCAGGGTATTATTTTGCTTTTCTTTATAATTTTTCCCTGATGGTGAAGTTACCACTTGCTACGTGTAAAGGGGTGTGGAAGGGCTGTGCGTGCTGGGACAGAAGGGGAGAGGCAGCCCATGGATCATTGCCAGAGGAACTGATGGAGGAAGGTCCACTTTGAAGCAAGGAAGATAATGTGCAGCACTGACAGTGTGTTGTCTCCAGTCTTGGGGGGCAGGAGGCTACCAGCAGTAGGTGTGGGGCTCTCCCTGTGCAACCCAGGGCTGCTGTACACCGGAGTGCTGCCGGCGGTCAGGTGCGTTTCCAGGGCGTGAGTCACTGGATCGCGCCACCTCTGCGTCCCTTCATCCACTGCCCGTGCTGAGGTAAAGAGTGGGTCTCTGCTGACGTCTCCACACCAAAACCCGGTTGAGAGCTTCAGAATGAGGGCAGGAGGCAGGAGTGCTGTCAAAGGGACCCATTTTTCTCCTTTGACGCCTACCTCTCAGGCTGCCTTCACACTCTGTTGTGCCATGGGTCTGCCTGGGGGCCGCTCGTAACCCAGCCCTCAGCGTTGCAGTGTCTTCAGGCCAGTCTGCCTCCTCATCCCTGTTTATCCAAGATCTTCATCTCTCTCTAGGGAGCAGTGGAGGCCATGGCAATCCTGGGACTCAGTCCTAGGAAAAAATTTTCAGTAGGTTTGCTGACTCCTGAGTCACGTGAGCAGAAAAGGGCAAGTCCGGGCTGCTTGCCAGCACTTGAACGTGGAAGTAACATCTGCTTATCCCAACCCCAGAGGAGTGGGAGACAGCAGATAAGTCGGAAGACTGATGAGGACAGATGACGGTCTGCTGTGGGAGGACAGATAGAGGAGCACCCAAAAGCGTCGGCACGTGTCTGCTTGGGCTTCACTTTGCCTCCTGGCTGCTGTGACTGCTCACTTCGGAGTGGGAATGGAAACTGGTTTGCAGTTTGCAGCCCAGTTTATGACAGTGCAACTTTCATGCGTAGCTGAAGTGAAGAGGGCATCTGAATCTCATCCTTGCTAAAGGCCACTTTAAAGCATCATCGAGGCTCTCTTATGATGCTGCAGCATCACGCATTTGCGTTAGTGCAAGACAGACTCAAGCCAGCAATGGTTAAAATTCCAATTGCAGCTGAGCATGGGCTCCCTGTGAGGACTGAGCATGACCAGGGAATGTTAGTAATAGTGTTACACTTGAATAAACAAAGCTTTGTTTAAAAATATATTAAATACCTAATAATACTCTAATACAAGCTACTCTCCTAGTCTATACAGCCAGTACCTCTGAATCTGTAGACAATTTGCCCTTATAACTCAGTTTTTTCTCACACTGTACCATGTTGGTTTCTACACTTTTTTCTAAAATAGGATACAGAAGAATAAATGTATTATTTCAAAGAAATAATTTTAGGACATGGGCTGAATTCCAGGGCCATCTTTGTTTTAACTGAAATGTGGACTGAATTATCTTGATATATGCTCAGGTGTCAGTCCTCTTAAATCCTGCTATATTTGTTTTTTTTTTTTTTCTCTCCACACTTTGTCTTTAAATACCTATTTCAGCTCTCCAAAGACACATTGTGACCAAAGTTAACTCCATTTGCTCACATGAAATTTGCAGTGTACATTTAAGTTCGAGACTTAATCCAGATAAAAAGTTTCTGACTTTGTGTGAACCCCAATCTTGTGTAAATATATTTGCTAGTACTTCATGGAGGATTTATCAGTTTCATATATTTAGTTCTAGATATGCTTAATACGTAAAATGTGGCGTCTGATAAGTGAGAACAGTGCTCAAGAAAGAATGTCTTTTTGTGAGACTCTCACAGGCTCCCACATTAGCACCTTTTTTGCTGATTGATTTTATTCTGAGAGCAGTGGTGTGGTTTCCTGAAAGCCTGTAACCTACTGTTTGTTTTGAAAACTGCTGTGGACCTTGACTAATTTTCAGAGAATGTTTTTTTCCAAGAATTCGTAGGAGAAGGTGACACCAGTTCAAGTCGTGTCCTGAGATGCTTGTAAGCTGAGACATGTAGAGCTGCTGTCCCTGTTTTTGTGCAACACAACCCATTGTGCTTAACAGTTTCACTGTGTGTGGGAGCTCAAAACCATTTGTTTGAGATGTCAGGTTTCAGAGTGAATGGTGCTTCTTAAAGTATTCATCAAGACCTACAATGGGAGGCTGCTGATCCTACAATGCCTTTGTAGAAGAGCAACATTGGCACCGATAATGATGATGCCACTGAGGAGCTGTGAAAACTCTGAAGCATTTTGTGGATTTTGTTCAGGCAGCTTCTGCTTTTGCATAGCCTCATCCACCTATCTGTCCCAGGTAAGCAGGCCACGTCTAAAACCTTTGAGGTACAAATGGAAGCCATGTCAGAGTTCTGCACGAATTCGGCCAGAGGCCTCCTGTCTAGTCTGTGCAGCAGCCAAAAGCTCTGAACCTACTACTGTGTTCATCATGATGTTGACAGTGTGATTTTCTCTTCCCATAGCATGTTGAGATTTATTTCTTGCCCCATTGCTCTTACATCTCGATTCATACACAGCAAGAATACTTCTGATTAAAATTTACTGGAAAGTTTGCATGCTTTGGTTACGAGAGAAATCTTTTATGAGGAACTGTTCTTTGCAAAGCTATGGCCAAGCGAGCTCTGTGCATAAGAAGGTTCTTGAAAATCAATAGTGAAGCCATTTTCCTTACAAAAAGGAAGAGAAGTGTATAGGACATAAGGTAGTGGCATACGGGGCTGGGAGGAGGAAGGATTCTATGAGCTAGCAGCGGGGAGTAAATCAACCTGATGTATGTTCATAGACATCTGATGTCTACTGGGCCTAGTGGGGTAGCTCAAAGCAGGTGGAAGAAGCATACTGTTTACCTAATTAGAAACATAAATAAAATCTTTCCAACATTTTTCTGAATTAAAATGCATTTGAAGCATATGTCAGACTTCTCACATCCAGGAAGGATCTTTTAAAACCCTGCCGTTCCTCAGGGAGGCGGCTTCTAACCCACCTTCCTCAGGGCTCTGCCAGGTAACAGGTCTTCTTGTTTGGAAGATGGAGTGGGATGTGCCTTAGCAGCTGGAAATGTTAGGGTTCTCTCTGAGCACACCTGTGCTCCTTTTCAATCAGTGGGAAAAGGCCTATTGTTTGAGACTACAGACCAGGGAATTGGAACAACCAAAGAAAATTATCATGGTTGAAATCACTGAAGATAGGATTTCACATCTGTGTATTTATTGAGGAGTCAGTGATGATGGGAAGCAGGGCCTGGACCGCAGTTACAGTCAGAGCAGCTTCATATCTCCAGTGTATTTTAAGACATCAAGGAGACAAAGATGATGCTAATTGCAAGAGAAACTACTTAACTGCTTTGTATTATGTGTGAAATGAAGGGGGAATAAGGCTGATTGAATGACCTATTTTGACTTTCTCAGTATAACATGTTTAATGTTTTAGTCTTTTTCTGGACAGTGAATTAAATTTTATCAAATCCTGCTGGAAATTAATGTTGCTGGGCAAAGTAATTTAGCCTCACAGTTTTAACCACAAAGTTACATCCTGCTTCTTGACTCGGTGGAGTTTTCTCTTTCAGCTGGAAAGGGCTTTTGCCACACAACACAGTGACAATAGTCCTTTTTGCTTTATACAAAATAGGGACCTGTCAGGAAGAATATAAAATAGGGCACTGAAGGAGTCTAGTTTAGAAGGAGAAAGGCCATAAATCTCCACCTCTCTCTGATGACAGAAGGCCAAAGTACAGCAAAAGCGTTTCTCTGCTTGTAAAATGCCAGATGCCAAATGTAAAATTCCGGAGAAGTTGTTCTGTTAAAGACACAATTATATCTAGCCCCCTTAGAAGCTTTTCAACTTTGTTTTTAGTGTGTAAGGGGATTCTTAGATGACGAAGCAGCTCTGTTAGGGTCTTCTCTGCTTATTGTGCTGTTACTGAAATGGTTTGCTGTTTTGGACCAGTGTCAGGAAGAATAATGCTGAATAAGTCCCAGATGAATGTGGGTGGTGAAAAGAGAAAAATAATTTCAAATAAAGAGGGGTATTATCAACTGAACAGCCAGTGTTGATCTGATGGTGCTGAAAAATAAGAGCACGAAAAAGTCTTTTTTTTTTTTTTTTTTTTTTTTTAAAGATGGAAAATCTTGGCTGAAAAATCTGTTCTGACCAGAGTTTGATACCCTACTTAAACTTGTAGCTAATTGGCATTGGTGCTGCAGTGCCGTGAAGCACTGAGAGGGAGAACAGAAGTAGAAACAAGCCTTCAAAACTTGAGAGGATCTTCAGATTCTTTGTCCATTTTGGACAGCATGACCTGTAGCGTCATTTGCAGCTGCTGGATTCAAGAGTATAAATAGTGAAAAGAACACTGATTTGGCCAGGATAAAATGTTCATTTTGGGTTTTTCCAACAGCTGTGTCAGGACTTAACCATGGCAAAAGCTTCTCACACGTCATTTTTATTCAGGCTTGTACTAAGCGTGTGGAATGGCCATGTTCTCTAACTGAAGGAAAAGAGGGGAAAAGTAGTAAATTGAGAAATAGTGTGGTTTTGGTGTCCTCTCAGCCTGAAGAAAAAACACTTTGCTTGAACAGTATGGTAGGACTTGTTAGAGAAATTAAGTACAGATTTCCTTCAATTTTAGTTGAATCATCACATCTTACTAAATTGGTCCAGTTTTGAGTGCCTGCTTTCTGGTTTGACATTTTTGTTGGATGGTTGTTGGTTGGTTTTGGTTTTTTGGTTTTGTTTTTTGCTTGTTTGAAAAAAAACAGCTCTGCATGGCCTAAGGGAGAGCTGATCGTTTCCTTATTTTTTTTCAGAAAACTGTATCAAGTACCAAACTACCAATTCTTTCAGGTGGTTACAGACTGGGAGGACCAGCAGCTTTCTCCCTAGAAGTACCATGATGCAGTGGGTGGCTTTGAGCATTTCCAGTTGATGGGTTTTTCCCATTTTCTAGTAGCTACCAGGAATTCGCATGGCTTGACCGCTAACTGCAGATCACTGGAGTATCTCTATGGATATTTCTCGCTGTTCAGTAAAGTGCCAGGCAAAAGTACTACTAAATAAGAGCATTCTTTATTTACACAAAAATCTACACTGAAAAAAATGTTTCAGTATAAAAGGCAGGTGCTCAGGAAGTACAAAATGTCAGAAATAAAGTTGCTTCTAATACCTGAAATTACTTCTCATGCTGGCTATGACACTGTCATTAGTAGGGAGCTCACACACAATTTATCCACCCCCAGTCTTCTTGTCAGGCTGGATGCTTCAAGCGGTACTCAGGGTTTCAGCTCATCCCCCATGCTCTCTGTGTGGGCCCTGTGCCATATTTGTTGCACTTAGCTCTGAGTAAAGAAATACGCCCTTCCCAGTGTGTCATTTGCCCCCCAGTATCCGTAGGCTTCCCTGATGAACACTGTCCCAGCTCTGTATTTTCTCCCCTCCCTGAGCTCCTTACATTCTGTCATCTCACCCCAGCCTCCTTTCCTGCAGTCCTGCTTCTTGCATCTCTCCTTCTTTTTCCTGTGATCTTCCACTCCTCTGTCTGTCCCCTCCTGGTTTTCATATCTGTTCTGCTTGTCCAGCTTGTCTGTTTTTCTGTCCAGCTCCCCATTTCACATTTCTCCCTGCCCCAGGATTACATATTTCCTGTGTCTTGTCTATCCTGGACCACTTATCCTGTTTCTAATCCCAGTTCAGTTCAGGTTTGCGAAGTTATTAGTGACGGTGAACAAACAGGGTTTTGTAGTAGGAAGTGTTGGACAATAAGAGGTGTAGGTGGGGCTCACAGCACCACCTATAATTTAGAACATTGTTTATATTTTTTAACTAATCCACCCTTAGGTAAGCAGTCCTGGTGCTGTCAGTGTGCAAATCCTTAGTCATTTGGATAATCCTGTTCCTTCTGCTGATACCAAACACTGAGAGGTTGTTCGTTTGTGTAAGAGATGAAGGGTTCTGCCTTTAGAAAGACTTGGATTGGATCTCTTATTTCCCCTGGCCTGACTTTGGCATCAAACAGTATCTGAGATTGTACAGTTCATAGGGTTACTGAGCTACCCTAAAATATTTAATGGTATGTGGAGTAATTGCTCTTATTTCCATTTTGAGGGGCTGTTCCATTTTTCTTCCCTATCGGTGAGAAGAGAGGAGACATACAAGTTCTTCACTGACAGTACGTAAGGCATAAAAGTGTATAGTCCGTGGTCACACCATATTCTGCATACTCTAGTGGGAACCCTCTGACTTCGTGGATTTAGACTGGAAAAATGCAAAGACATAGCTGACTTTTCCTGACATAGCTCCATGCTTTTCTTCTATCTTCTACCTCTGCTGCTAACTTCATGCCTAGTTGTTAACAGTTCTTGTAAAATGCCTTGACGTCTAGGTGGGAAGGTGATCACAGTTTTTTGTTGTCTGAAGAAACTCATGCTGAATTGTTGCTTAAAACTGCAAGGTGTTGTCTTGAAGTGTGGAAAAATGGACACCTTTGCTGCTTTCACTGGATGTGACTTAGCTTCTATCGTAGTCAGTTGGCATCTTTAAGTGGACTTGGTGCTACCTAGACCAAGTCATTTAATGGTGTGAATAACCTTTTATTGACCTGTTGCAGAGCTTATGCATAGACTGTGTAGTTATGAGTCCCTTGTTCCCTTGTGATAAAGTTCAAAACTTTAATCAGGTAGCAGTGGGGCCTGTCCTCTTTCCATTGCAATAAAATGTATGCAAACACACATGGCAGCAAATAGTGCCAAGGCAAATCTAGCATGTCCTGCTTTTTGCCCTGCAAGAGAAATCTGCAGTTTGTTCTCCACCACTGCTCCCTGAGCCATTTTGGCAGCTTGGTGGGCTGAGGGATTCACTTGTGGTACCTGATGCCTTTCAGGTGCAGTGCTTCAGTTTCCCGGGCTGTTGATAAAAGCTGTTCAGTCACAGCTCTCTGGGTCACCATGTATGGGGACTTTCTGATGGTTGTGGTGACCTTGCAGGGGGAATTAGAGTGGATATAATGTTCCCAAGAATTGGAGACGCCTGTGCCATTGAGCTGGTGCACATTGCTGAATCAATTACAAGCATTGGCAGAATTTTGCCTTAGGGGAACCTTGCAGCTACATCACGGTCTTGTTATTAGTAGATTATTGTTAATTGGTTTTAATACAGAGCCAGATATTTTTCAGGGAGGAGGGATCTCAAATAGTTGGTTTCTGTGAAGTCTTTTCCCGTTATGCAACGCCGTTTCAGCGCATGCCGTCACTGTATCTCGCTTTTGCTTTTTAGAAATTGTTATTAGCTCCTGTGTGGAAAGGCATGTTTGGTAAGGAATGGTCATCCTCAGACGAGGAATTGTGGTATAGTACCTTGACCTCCTCCAAAGCCATTGGTGACAACTAAAACTCTCAACATGGAGATCTTCTAACTTTTTTGTAATGCGTTGAATCACCGTAAGCAGATTCAGGCTGCTGTGGCAGTGGCCCACAGTGAGCTTTTGCAGAAGGGCTTGCCAAAGAACCCATGCAGCCCCCCATCTAAATCCATGTCACCAGCCTCTCCCACACCCATTGCAGTCAGTTAACTGTGTTTGCAAGGGACTGTCAGAGTGTTGCATTTAATTCAAGTGCGGGTTGAGTTTTCCTCTAAATGCTTGTGTAGCGTTAAGCCAGTTAGGAGTTACAAATGTAAATATGTTTACACAAAAAAGAGGAATGCATGAAAGCTGGCATTGCCTAAGCAGCCAGAAGCAGTGTGATTATATGCTAGAGGGACACTGAAAATGTAGGTTGCTGGAGTGTGCTTCCAGAAGTAAATCCCAACCAGAAGTGCTTGCGGTCCCTGCCTTCGAATGCACTGTCTGCTACATCTGCTCAGGCGGCATGGGGGAGAGGGCTCAGGAGTCCGTGGGCATCCTTGTAGAGTTTTATAGGGAAGATTGAAATGCTGAAGAGAAGTGCCAGCTGTATCTGAACGGGTCCCGGGTCCTTGTTTCAGGTTTTCCCAGGCATTAGCAATCCAGCTGGCAATCAAGTGACTTCTAATGCTAGTGTTTCATAACTGAAAGTTGGGCATTTTTCACAAGCTGTCCTATTTTGAGTTGTGAGCACGGGCACACGCACACCCCTCGCACACCCCCCACACACCCCCCCAGCACATTGTTTACTTCCTCTGTAAGTTCTGGGACATTTAGTACTAAGGAGCATGATACGCTTGCATAAACACCGCAGCCAGATTTATCTCTCAAGCCTATCTTTCCTTTCCCATCTTGGAAAGTGATTAATCTGAAGCACACATTTTGTTCTTTGATTGCAGGGCATTATTCTGTAATCATTTACAGTTTTGTAGAGCCATAGCAGTGACTTGATGGAGTATTTCTGTCATGTAGCCGGCACCGTTGGCTGAAGCTTTAGCCACGTAATGCAGAGGGAGCATTATCATGAGTCTCTGTGTCATGTTAAAACAGTTTTCTCTTTACCTTGTGTGCTTTCTGCACATTTAAAAACATTCAAATGTAAGGTTTTTCAATTCAAATTTGAAGGGCAGATAAGTGTCTACAGCAATACATGCTGGGGGCTGGTTTTTGGGTTTTAGGAACAGTCTCAGTACTTACAGCATGCTGGCTGCCAGCTGAGGTTTTCCTTTGCATTTATGGAGAGTGGAAGAGTTTAAATAACTTCTGTTTTCCATGCTGCAGCTCGTGTCTTGAAGCCTGCATCAGTTAGAATTGGGCAACTCATGTAGATACAACAATTGTACACATTTCTTAGTGTGGAAAACCAAAAAAGTGAAGGTGAATCAGAAAATCTATCCTGTATGTACTGCATCGAAGCTTTTCTATGTGCCCTTTGTGTATTTTGTTTGTTTTCCAGTGTTTAAGGAAAGGAGGCAGGAGAGGTAACAACCTTGAGTTAACATGCTTTGGGGTTGAGATAAGGCTGTCCAGCAGAGGTTTTTTTTATGCAAGTGTCCATACTGTAAACCATTTCTTTCAATAGAAAGGTGTGAAAAGTAGGTAGAAAAAATTCAAAGAAAACCGTGCAACTTTGGCTTCTGATATGTTTCTTTTTTGCAATATATGTGCACCTTTCTGTTCTACAGAGGGAGAGTTTTTAATGGTCCAGAAGCAGCTGGGCCTTGTCTAGTCACCCATGCCAATGAGCATCTTTTTCCAAAGACTCTCAGAAATCTGGTTCACATCACGTTGGACAAAGCACTTTTCTGTCACCTTATGACAAATCAAAGCCCTGTAGTTAAAAGACAGAAGCCACAACACCAAGGTACTGGATGCAAAGATCAGGAAAAACTGAGAGCGTTGCAGATACAGCGTGTCTGTTGAATGAGACGTCCAGAGATTCCCGTGCCAGAAGTCAAGACAAAAAAATCTTCCAACAGCTTTCCTTGTCAGCCTCATCTTGAGGGCAGGACAAAGAAGGTGGGGAGGGTTTCTCTTACTACAAATCCATCAGTTGTTTCGAATGGGCAGGTGTCAGAAGAGTACCCTTGCGCTGCTTTGGGGACCTGAGAATGCCTGGCCAGGAAGAGCACCAGCTTCAGTTCTCCAGCAGTGGGCTTTGGAGCAGGGAAAATAGGCAGCACAGACCAGTAGTAACAATTAATGGCCCCCTGATTTACTGATGTATACGAGTATCTTGAGCATCTGATCACAAACTTTAATTTTTCCATTCTAGAAGTGTAAATGTCTGAATTCTAAATTAAGGGGAACTTAAAAGCAAGGAGAAGGAAGACTAAGGCTCTTTTGAAGCACCAACTGTTTAGGAAAACTACTAAATTACGTGAGGAAATGAGAGGTTCAGAGTGTGTGCATTTATAGAGGTATCCAACTGTTTGGTTGTGCTCAAACCCAGGATTAAGGTAGTTGTCCTGTGGTTGTTGGAGGGGAACATTTCACTTGGGATTGTGAACTTGCACCATCTTCACTTCAGTGGGACAAGGCCTTTGCTTAGGTTGTGTTTGAGGATGGAGCCAGGTAGAGAATATTTTTCTGTGGTTGAAAATCAGTATCAATGGTAAGAATCTTAGCAATAGGCAATTTTTTTTAACATCTGAGAAAGACCAAAATCACACAGACTGGTGCCAGACACCTCCTGCACTGAGTGTTCCCCTGAAACTAAATGGAGCTGCTGCTTGTCTTCCGATGCGACCTCTTCAGTTGTGCAGCTGATTTTAAGCACTGGTAAACGAGTGGAAGAGACTCCTAACAGGAGATAGAATGGAGTGCAGTGCTTCTGAAATGCAGCCTTGCAGCGCCAGGGCTTGTGTCCTTCTGGGGTGGGTTGCGATTCAGCTTCAAGACCTGAATAATTTGTATCCATTGCCCGGCAGCTGGAGCTTCCTCTTGCTGCACTTGGATGCATGCCACGGGGTCATGGAGTCTGGGTTCAGCTTTGCTCACCCCAAATCCCTTATCACCTCAAAATGGTTTGTAGCAGTTGTATTTGTTTTCCTTTAACAGCGAGAGATGAAACCCTTTAATCTCTGCTGTTTATATTACTGCCCACAGAAAGATTTCTAGGACATACTGGGTTCAGTACAAAGGAGCTTCACACTGAAAAGTTGAGGCCCCATTCCATCAGGCAGAAAGGAGCCTTTGCCTCAGTTAATTATTTAATAGCCAGCTGAGTAGGCAGGATGATCACGTACAAGAAATGAGGCTGCTCAACCTGTCCAGAATAGCATTTCGGGGAGTTAGAGGTGCTTTTGCTTAGCCCTCCAGAAGTGTCAGAGCTACTGTCATGCTGTAGTTACGAATTGTGCAAAAGCTTAGGGAGAAGAAGAAGCTTTGGGCTCAAACACATTCAGTTATGGAAGAACACTTGGACTGAGACCAAGGTCCTCATGAGTGGAAAGTGTGCTTCTAAGGGAGGTTTTGGGTAAGGACCAGGTGCTGGGAACACCTGTCAGAACATCCCAACCACTTGCAGAGCTTCTGCTTGGAGCTCAGCTGAAAACTTAGTGTGACCAGGGAGGTGTCTATTCCTGTATACAGCCCCCTCAGCTCGGTAATTGCGGTGCTAATACTTTATCTCCACACTTGCCTGGTGTGAGGGTGGACAAAAACAAAGTGTGTTTGCTTGAGGAAGACCCTTTTTCAAGCTGGATGGGTGAGTTTAGAAAGTGATGCTGTGGATTTCAATGCAGAAAGGCCATCTTCCAGATGCAGAGGAGCCACTGGCTCCATCAGTGGAGAACCCCTGAACTGTGGAAGTGTCCTAGAAGAGTGGAAGAGCATGTTAAATTATACACTACCATTTTATCTTCTTTCAGTGCAACTGAAAAACAGGTGTGGTGTTCTTCACCCAAGGAGTTTTTTTCTAGACAGAGTAAGATCCACCACTGCTAAGTGTAGCTGTTGTGCACCTGCACAATTTTTTCCCTAAATTGTGAGGCATCAGAGATGAAGTCCTGTTTATAGGTCATCCACAAGGGAAACTGGATGTTAAATTCTGAACTTCCAAATAGAGTAACATTTTACTTCTTTATTTCATGCTAGAAGTTAGTTCTGGTCTTGAAAGCACCTCCTGTGCAACGTAGAACTGGGCCCAGAGGAAGGAAATGAAATCAGAAATGGAGAAAAGTTATTTTAATCATAAATAGCTGTGGTAGAAAGGTAGATGTTTATATGTGCAATAGTACAGTACCTACTGTGTGTATTTTAGGAGAACCTGAGAATAGCAGCTGCACTGAAATACTTGACAGTGAAGTCAAATATAGTTTAGGTTAAAAAAAAAAAAAAAAGTCTCAGGGGAGGGTGGATTTTGCAGCCTGAAGCCTGTCGGTGTTATCTCTGCCGCGTGGCACGGAACAGCCTGTGACTCTGGCGCTTGTTTGCGAACGTGCAGTTCCCGTAATGGGATACATCCCCCTCCTATCAGTGTGGTATTGTGCCTGGGTAAACCTCTCCGCCTCCCAAATTTTCCCGAGAGCCACAGTAGGCTGACAGCTTTGTTTCTCCAAAGGCTTCCTTTTCTGAGGTGTCGGTGATTTTGCAGCCGATGGACCTGTTGAGTTTTGGATCTGCAGAGCTCAGAGGAAGCAAAGCTGCAGGCACTAAAACTAGAGCTCTTGCTAATGTGCTGAGGTCAAAAGGATCAAAACCTAAATTAAGTTTGTCCCTGAAATTTGGCTGTGAATCACAAATTCAGGAAGTTGTACATGAAAATCGGTCTGGGTACTGTTTCTTTCTAAAGAGATCTTCAGCTAAAAATAATGTATTGTGCTATAGTTATAAATAATAGGGGTTGGGTTTTTTTTTTTCTTCCCCTGTCTAATTAAATTGTTACTCTTGCCACAACGAAAGGAAAGGGAAAAGATAATAACATGAATCTGGTTGAACAAGTACATAGCTTGTAGGTTTCAGCTAGTGTTTTCAGCTGCAGCTGGTGCTGAACCTTAACGCTCGTGCATTTAATTGTCAAAATGAAAATAAAGTGCTCTGGAGAGATCAACAGTGGTTTCTGTGTGCCCGTCATTTGGGAAACCCTTTTGAAAGTTCACTCAAAGTGGGTTTCTCCTGCACTGTCAAAAACCAGAAGAAAATATTTTTTTTTCTTTTTTTTTTTTTTTTCCTTTTTTTTCTCCTGCAGGTAGCTGCAGTGGTTTTTGTAAAATAGTGGTTGAACTGCATGATAGAGTGTTTTGGTGGACTCTGGTGTCCTACTAAAGTGACAAGCAGCGGTCACAGATAGCTCTACCATTATAAAGAGTGACACTTTGGCAGGTTTGCCACAGGTAAATAGTGGATAAAGCTGGAAAAAAGAACTTTTCTGCATCTTGGCCATGGTAGGGAAATGCTCTTTGAAAGCCAAGTGGGCAACCTGGCCATGGCCATCTGCCTACAGAACAGTAGAGAAGGCCAGCAACCTGGCAAGACAGTACTTATCACACCTATTGCTGCTGCTGCTGCATGAGTGTCCAGGAAAGTTTTGTGTATTTTGCTGCTTAGACTTGTCAGTGGCTGCTGGGGCCTTTTAACAGTGTTCAGGGTTTGTGGTGGATTCTGGGGGCTATGGGAGAGGCCATTAACATGGTTTGGCTCCTGGGAGAGCAACGATAATGGCCAGTGAAAGCAGTAATCCCAGAAGCCTTAAGGGGATAATGACAGGCAATAACATGGCTGCCAAACTTTAGGCTTAATCACAACGTCTTTCAGGTGTTCAGAGGGTTATTTTTCTCAAAGAAGGCCATGGTGAGGGAAAAAGAAAGGTCCTACAGAGCAGGCTACCACAGAGAAACTGGCCTGTGCGGGTGATAGAGCTGGGCACAGGCTCAGAGATTTATTGCGCTGAAATTTGCTGTCACTAAAAAAAAAGAAAAAAAAAAAGGCAGTGAGGCAGCTGCGTTATTTCACTGGCAGTGATGCAATGCCGGTGACACACCAGGACGGGAGGGACCAGCACGCTCTGTGACAGCACAGCATGTACATGGTGTCACCCGAGCTGCACCCCACCAGCCGACAGCTTCGACTGAGTGCCAGCACTTCGTCCACTGCTTCGTTTTCAAGCCAATATTTATACATAACAGCTGGAAGCAGGGTTTTGGAAGTAACACATGGTGACTGCACATGTACAATTTCCAAAACACCCCCTTTGCCCCTCCTATTTGCTGCGCTTTAGGGGGTTTGAGACTTTTTTTTCTAAATTTGTTTTATTACAGTGCAGTCAAGGCATTTACTAATTTCTCATTCACTTGTCAACTGCTCGGCAAGAGGGAAAACCTCATAAGAAAACACCGTGGTTTTTGATAAGGTTGTAAACAGAAAGCAGAAAAGCAGAAATCCTCGTATTTGTTTTAATGTTTACTGCATCATTCTGAGGTTTTCTGCTCCCCCCCCCGCCCCCCAAGTTAGTGATGGCACAGGCAAAAAGAATATTGTCATATTGAAAAGAAAGACCCAAAATGAAGAAACTTAAGCATTCTTTAAAGAAAAAAGATTGCAAAATGAGTGAGGAATAAAGCTGGTGAATAAGTGTGTGTGTGTTTGTTTAAGGAATTGAATGAGTAGCAAATACTTTTCCATGTGTGTGGAAAATATGAGTTGGCTTTTGCAATAGCATTTTGTGCGAAGAAAGATCAAGGGTTCAGGAGATGAAATACTTATTCATAAAATGTAGGGAGCAAAGACAAGCTACTTGTTGTGCTTCTGCCCATTTGCTGTAAGTCCAATCTAGCTGAATCATTTCTAGGAATGGAGTGGGAACTGGATTTCCAGCCTCCTCTCTGTCTTTGGCTTCTCTCCTGCATGGCTGCCACTGATTAGTACTTGTTGTACTGAGCTTTATGTGGAGGGTATGTTCCTGTCCACTTCACTGCTAAAGCTTTTACCACCTTGGGATCTAAGCACAATCCACTTGAAACTGGATTAAAAGAGCCAATTTGTTTATGGAGGCTTATTAACAGCTATCAGGCAGAAGCTGACCTGGTTAGGATTTTGACCTGATGCTGGAGAAATGAAAGGCCCTTCCCCACTACTGGTCCACTGTCACGCTCCGTGGGTGGTTTCTGACACAAGCAAACCCAACCCAAGCATTTCCTCTGGTGTTTGAGGTCTTCCAAAAGGCTGAAGACGTATGATCTGCCACATGAGGCCAAGCTGTGCTGCAGGTGTAACGTTTATTAGTTAGGTGAATGGGATCTTTCATTTGTGTATCTGAAGAAAATCAGGATTAGGCCACACAAGCTGCTTGCCTGAAGGTTTTTGCTGTCTGCTCCACCGTTCTGTGCTGCCCAGATGATTTCAGCCCTCCTCAGCTGCTGTGCTGTGCATATAGGTATGTGCCAGCTCAGTACAGCAACCCGGGCTGGACTGCCACACTGTCCCGTGCCTGGCATTGTTTAATCTGGCACCTTCCCAGCTCGCCTTAAAGACTGCTGCATGCCTAAAGTTACTGTGGCTTGGCAAGGCTGTGCCATGCAGGGGCCAGGTGGTGGTTTTCCCCTCTTTTCAATGAGTGTAATGGGAGGGGGAACTGAAATAGCTGTTCAGAATTTTTTTTGAGAACTTAGAGAGGGTGTGAGCCCCTGTGCTTTCCATGGGTTTCAGGACATGTTGATGTTACATCCGAGGACTGAAGTTTGTCTGCCTGTCAGGAGGCAAAGGGGCTGGGCTGGTGCCTCATGGGGTGAATTTGAATTGGTTTGGTTAAAAAAAGTGGCTGTAGTTATCTTGGTGATAAATATAAGTAATTTTGGTTTTTAACTAGCAAGCTTTAGTATTCTGTATTTTTTGACTTCGAATATGAGCCAGAATGTGCCCTGGCAGCCAGGAGGACCAGCTGTGTCCTGGGGGACATCAGGCAAAGCATCACCAGCTGGTTGAGAGAGGTGGTTGTCCCACTCTGCTCTGCACTCATGCAGCCTCATCTAGAATATTGTGTGCAGTTTTGGGCACTGCAATATAAGATATAAAGCTATTAGAGAGTGTCCAAAGGAGGGCGCTGAGGTGAAGGGCCTTGAGGGGAAGCCGTATGAGGAGTGGCTGAGATCACTTGGTCTGTTCAGCTCAGAGAAGAGGAGACTGAGGGGAGACCTCATTGAAGTCTACAACTTTCTTGTGAAGAGGAGGGGCAGGCAGATCTCTTCTCCCTGGTGACCAGAGGGAAGGACCTGAAGTTGTGTCAGGGGAGGTTTAGGTTGGATATTAGAGAAAGGTTCTTTACCCAGAGAGTGGTTGGGTACTGGAACAGGCTCCCCAGGGAAGTGGTCACAGCACCAAACCTGACAGAGTTCAAGAAGCGTTTGGATAATACTCTCAGGCACATGGTGTGACTCTAGGGGATGGTCCTGTGCCAGGAGTTGGAATTGGATGATCCTTGTGGGCTTCCAACTCAGCATATTCTGTGATTGTGTGATTCTTTTCCTCCCAGAAGAAGGAATTGCCTTTTTAATGGTGGTCTTGGTCCAATGTGCTAACTTTTTTTTTAGCAGCGAGTGAAGGAGCTTCCTAGAGGAAAAAGGTTCTTGGTAAGATTGTCACCTCTGCATTCCACAATTACCTTGCATTTAATGAAGGGGGGGGGGACCTAACTAAATTTTTTAAAAGCAATTTGTTTACCTTAACAAAACCTATGTGAAAATGCACGGCTTAAGTAATTCAGAAGCCTCTAAATGATTTGTGGGGAGGAGAGAAAGTTTTTTCATTGTTGTTGTTTTTAATCTTAAGCATGATTCCCCTTCACCCCTGGCTGTTCTAACTTTGCACCCATCTGTGTGTGTGTACTTGTAGGGTTATCACACCAAGTTCGGTTCTAGGTCCCTCAGGGCAGCAGCCTTGCCCTGCCTTGTGGCTCTGAGAGGGCTCAGAAAAGCCGGAAAGATCTCGACGATTTACAGTTACCACCCTGTTTTTATTACATGCCTCTTGCCGGCTCCTCTGCCGAGGCAATGCTGTGCCAAATGAAAGACTGTTCTCCTGTTTTGGAGCAGCTGTTGTACCTCAGGGGTAACCCTGCTGCCAGTGGCTGTGGGGGAGGATGCTGGCAGGCCGGACGGAGCACTTTTATTTGGGATGCTTTCAGCTCTCTATCCCCTCTGCTGGGCTTTCCCCACTTCTGCTTGGGGCAACCAAAAACAAAGGGGCTGTACTCCACAGCATGATGTGGCAAACACAGATAGAGGCACACAGAGGGCCAGCTCGCTCCTATATGCACTGCTCCATTGTAATGGCCAGTCTCTTCGCGAACGAAGAACCGGGAAGGTCTTTCCACCTTCCAGCCTGCGCATTGGATTTTTTAGGTGAGACACAGTGTGCGCGGAACTGAGCCCACCCTTTAATCCCGAGGTTCATCTGCCGGGGCCAAGCACGCTTGGACGGTGGCAGCGAGGTCCTCAGGACGTAGATGGATTGCCTTACAGGGCTAACGAGCTCCATTGTGGTGGTGTATGAAATACCCACTCCCATTACCTGTTCCATAGGCACTTCCTTCCTTTGCTGGCTGCCTCCTGGCTAGCCCTGTCATACAGGTATTTTGGAAGCCATAAGTTCAGCAAGGTTAGGGGAGCACTCACTAATGCTGAGGGTCTGGCTGTTGCTGCAGGGGGTGTCAAATTGTAAAGAGGCGATGATGACCAGCCTCTAGGATGTGAGGGCAGAGACCTCTTGGGCTAGCTCACTTGTCCTGCAGTTCCTCGTGTGGCCAGGTTTCTTCTCCAAAGCCAAAGAAATACTTCTCACTGCCCTTACTGCTCATCATGGTGAACTTGAGTTCTTCCCTGTCTAAAACCAGAATGCATTAATATTAAAATAGACCAAATTAACACCAGGATGCTTATGATGGCAAAATGGTAATTGGTGGCTGCTATCTCTTTCCTTCTCATGGGCAAAGGCCCCCCACCTTTTGCTGTTGGGCCAACCTGGCCCCAGTGTGTAAAACCATCAGTGCTGCTACACTGGAATTAGGATGGATTTTTAGAATGTGACTTCTGTGTCCATCAGGACTTCTACAGCCTTTTAGTAGACCCAATGGTTTGGACTCCCTGTCTTCGTAAGGCTTCTCATTTTCACATGAGATGTCCTAGTCAGGGCCTAGAGAGCCATAAAGGGAAGATTTTAAATGTATGGGATATTCCAATCAGATAGCATGTCTGTGTTTAAATACCTTTTGGCTGTAAGAACTTGCCTTTCATATCTCATGCTGTCATTTAAGGGAATAAATAGCAAGAAATGTGACTGGATTGTTTTTTAAGTATCTTAAAGCTAGCCAAGATATAGATGCTCCCAGAACCTCTGTCAAAAAGGAATTAAATTGTTTTCATCTAATGTATTAAGAGAATCAAAGGCAGCCTGTCTTTTAGGAACCTTCTGCCTCTTCTTCTTCCCCAACCGCCTGGGGAAAGCAAACCTCTTTCTTTACAGTGCTGGGACACAGTTGTCCAGCCTTCCCACCTTTGCTGCCTCCACTCAGTACTTATTGAGGGAGTTGTGTTTATTCTTTTCAACTTGACAGTTCATTTCAAATTAGTGCTGTGTTTCCACATAGAGTCCACTTAGATCCTTCGTTATTATGTGTAATATGTGAAGCAATTAAGATTGTTCAGCTTTTTGCAAGATGAGCAAAGTCCAAAAACGCTCATCTCTCTCCGTGGTTTTGCTCAGAGCCTGCACATTTTGGGAGCTTTTTTGACTTCCTTGCATGTTGGGCCAGCAAAATTTTAATCCTGAAGGTTGAGAGGCAACTGCCTACGTGATCTTGTGAGCATTGCCAGGTATGGGGTGAACCTACCGAGTCATTTGAAGAGGGAGGATGTTGACACGGTCTCACAGGGTGTGATTTACAGCTGTCCTCCCTGGGGCGGGAGGGACTGGGGCCAGTCAAAGCCAAGAGACCCAAAGGCTGTGTTCCTTGCAGTGTGCAGGCAGGTAACTCAAAAACCTGAACATTTCCTTTGCAATGTCCTTAAGAGTTTGTTCTATTGTAGGCAGTTAAGTATACTCAGAACACACATACTGTGTATTTTCTGCATCATTTTCCTTTAGCAAATATTAGTCGGTTGCAGTTATAGTTGGATCATCATTTTGGTCAGGATACTTCTCATCGACCTCTCCATACCAGGATGAAGGGGTAGTGATAATTATATCAGTGCATAATATGCTGAGTGAACTAATTGCTGCTCAACAGAAATAATTTCAGAATTCACATTTAACAGAACGGGCTTGAAAAGAATTTTGCAAATCCCTTGCTTATTTTAGATACTTCTCAGCGGTTAGGTTTTATTTGCCCTCAAGTCAACTTTCCCTTTTCTTTGTTTCCAGTGATGATTTTTGTGTGGGGTTGTTTCATTAGCCCCGTGTGTATGGTGGTCACAGTTTGCTGCCCGACAGCAGTTATTTGGATTCTAAACAGAAAAAAAGGGGAAATTATTTGTAATTGCGTACTTGTCATTTTGATTTTGTCCAAATACAGATGCAGGATTATGCCAGAGGAGTCTTACATGTAGCTAATATTCCATAGATTTTTGGTTTAACGCAGGGTGTTCTTCCGTGTCTCCTGACTCAGAAAGGAGGGAATGAAAGTTGGGGTAATGTCATAATGTGACATTAATTTCGAACTACAATTCTGGTTTTCCACAGACTCTTAAGGAACAGTGTGAACAACTTTCCAAGACAATAAAAAAACATACTGAGAATTTCTTTTCCCTGTTTACTATGTTTAGACACCATTTTATGAACTCTTGCTTTAGCACGACAGTTGCTCTTTCAGAGTCAGTATGGCTGGATATGGAGAGAGATTTTAGTCTGTGCTTAAACAAGTTCTGTCCAAGAGATTGGACACCTTCCCAAAGTATTCTGTTCTCAAGATGGGAAGGGAGAAGGCAAGAGGACATGACTGTAATGTAGGACAGTTTTGCAATCAAGTAGTTTTCAGTCTGGCTCGGCATGTTGTTCGAAAGTAGCTCAGATCTTCAGTGTGTTATGACAAGCTGTCCGAAATTGATACCATATTTTACATCTTTTTAGAGACTGACCTTTCCTCACTTGGGAAACATAAAGGAGCTCATCTACTTACCCAGCAGTTCTTTCTGAGTCTGTGTAATTTCCCCTCGGTTGGCCTGAATTTATAACTCTGGAAACAAAGACAAATGCAGAAGGTTTTAAAGAGCTGTTTCTTGAACTTTAAAAGTTCCCTTGAATAGACTGAGCCCTTCTAAATGTCTCCTTATTTACAGTTGGTTTTTGCTGGGTTGTTTTGGTTTGGGTTGGGTTTGGCTTTTTTTTCCTCTTTTCCTTTCTGGAATTCCTGACTCAGATCAAGGAGATTTCCAGTGTTACTGTGCCTGCAATTGATAGAAATTTATCTGTGCTTTCTGGGATACTTTAGCAAAAAAGATCACAAAAAACCCCCAACCCTATGCCAAAGCTGTATTTCTTTCATATTGTATCGTTAATCTAATGATTTAAGTGTAATCCTAAAGGACTTGATAATCAGATAGAGTACACAAACACTCTTCATTGAATCTTGTGAGTTGTGTTGCATTTCTCAATCACTGGCACCTGAATAAGGATAACAGGGCAAACAGAGCAATAACCTTCCATCTTCCTTTGCATGAAGGATAGGTGGAAATTGTAACCTTGTACCCTGAACCCTCTTCTCTAGGAACTTGTTATGATAAATTTGCAAGGTGCTCTTTATTTTATGGGGTTTTCTTTTTAGAAATTACAAGCAATGAGGTAGAACTGAGTCTCACATCTGCTGTATTTTATTAGAGTTATTATCTGTGGGTTTCTCGGTTACCTCTCTCAGAGCTTTGGTCAGAAGTTTTAGGGAGCAAGTTAGATTTTTCTTAACAAAAGCACATTACTTATAAAATTGAAGAAATTGGTATCTTTTCTCATCAGCAACTTTTCTCAGAAATTACAATGGACTGGATAATTGAGTTATTTCCTTAACAAGGTTGACAGAGTTGAGATGGGAGCTTGGAGTTTTTTTTTCCCAGAGCAGTCTGAGCCTTGGTAGTGAAGCACTTTCTGGGAATCAAAGTCAGGGTTCTAGGAGGCTTTCAGGATCCCCAAGAGCTAGCTGCTGGGGACCTCAGCTGTCTTTTTGATGTGCATACCCCATGCAGTGTGTTGTACCCATATTTATGGGTCTCTAAGCGCTGTGCGCACAACTCTGATGTACAGAATTGTGAACTCTTGACTGATTTATGTGAGCTTTTAGCTGTGATCTCCAAGCAAAGTGTTCAGTGGAGTGTTGAGATCTTCATGATCTGCTGGTCTAGCAGCTTTTGGAACGTAGTCAACCTTTGCCTTTATTAGCAGATTGGTAATTATTGCCTTATGGTACCGTTCACATCGTATTTTGTAATTCATTTTTGGTGGGAGGACCTGTTAGGCACAGCCTGAGTCTGTTATTGTCTCATTGTACCCACTGCTCTAGCTACACTGGAGGACATCCCCCAACCTGAACCACATGCTCTGACACATCCCTTCTAACTTCAGAGGCTTCTCCAAGTACTTTTGAGTGACTGGACTTTTTACTGCTTTACCTTTTTCTTACATTCTCAAAATTTCCTGGCTTCCAGGGCTTTTAATTTTCCCCATCTTTCAGTAATTCGCTTTAGAGGTAAGTGAGCAGTGGTGGTTGTAGACTGTGGACTCAGGTTCCTAGTCTCAAAAGAATTGCATTCATCAAAGAAAACAAAAGCTGTGCTTCCCTTGCAGTACAGCAAAATGGCTGAGCTGAGCAATTCTGCTCATTAGGTCTGTGACTTGCTTCATCTCCCTCACGTACAATTATACACGGAGAGAAAAACTCCCATTGCGTATTTTTGTGCACATCATCCAAGCTTGAGGACTTGGTCTAGAAAGATTAAACTCGTGTTCTGTGTTTGCTGCCAAGATGCTACAATCCACTGGAGATAAAATTAATTCTTTTTTGCTGAGTGAGAATTCAAAGCTATTTATTAATAAGGAAAAGAAAGTGCCAGATAGTTCTCCTTGTTTCGTATGTGTGGGCGTGTGAAGGGTACTGGTTGTGCTTCTGACCCTCCATTCCCCCTTTCCAAAGGACATTTTGTACAAATCAGCACTAGAGTCATCAGGTTTCTGAAACCAGGTGTGACAGAATAGGCTTTAATTTAAATGCCTTTTAATTTAAAGTCATTCATGCTTTTCGGTGTTTCAGTTTGAACAGTAATGAGGAAGTTTTCAGATATACTAGAAGAATTGGTCTCTCAACTCTTGTTGGCTTTTACTGGGTAGGATATGAAGAGAAAGCTTCCTGTGCTGCTGTCCTTGAAACATCTCTCTGTAAATGTCTAGCATTTTGTGATGAGCTGGTGTTTCTCTCCAGGAGTCTTTGAAGCCAGTATTTTCTTGAACTTCTTACCAGAATTACCAAGCAAAGCTTTATATTCAAATATTTAAAAGATTGTAATTGCTTTAATTAAAAAGAAACATGCACGTACCTGTATTTGATTTATATTACAAATACCTGTATTATCAGGTTGTATTTGCCAGAGTAAATACCTGAAAGGTTTTAAGAACCTCATTACGTCGAAGCTTATGGACTGAGCTGGCCTGTTCCTCAGGTTTCACAAGGTTTTGTCCTATCTTCCTATGTGTGTGCGTGTTTATATGGGCGTATATGTGCCCTCGCACTTACCCTAGCAAAAAGCAAGCAGCCTGAAGAGCTGTAGTCATCCTCGGTGGGAATAAATGCACATTGCCTTGTTTTCTGGAACTGTTGCAAACACTGGTGGAATTGCCTTGAATTGCAGGAAGAGCTCTAGTTCGCTCCCACCGGAGCAGTCTCAGTCTCTCCCTTGCAAACTAAAGCAAAGTGGAAGAGCTTTGCTGCAAGGGAAAGCCAGACGTGGAGCACACGCTGCCACGCGAGAATCGCTGGCACGACTAAGCGGTGTGCAGGTGATCTTCTTCAAGACTTCTACCTTGAAATTTAATTTCATTTTTTTCCTCTTGGTAGAGTCATACTGGTTGCTTCTGCTCCCACTTAAAAAATACATGTTGGGAGAAAGCATTAGGTGGGTGACAGTACTTTCTAACCTGTTCTGTAAGGGATTTTCTGCGTGCTGTTCTGTTCGTGTTTTAGTGCACACTGTCAAAAAATAATAGATCGTACTGCCTATATCCTTCAGCATATATTTCTGCAGCTGTATGTAATGGTTCATCAAAATACATCATGCCAAGAGGAGTTTTGGTTTGTGTCCCCAGATGGGCTGGGAACCAGTGTAAGCCAAACTCCTTTCAGGAGCCAAGGTCAAGACAGGCATTCTTGAACTAAGTCTAACTTCAGGAAATCTCAGGAATTCAGAAGTTAAGTTTCACTGAGAAGCGAGTCATGTAAATCTAATAATGGGAAATATTTTTTTCCCCCCAGAACAATACAACAGTCCAGTTGAATGTGCCTTAAATGTGAAAATAGCAAGGGAGGCTCTAAGTAACAGGGGTGACAGATAAAGCTGGAAGGAGAGGAAAGGGAGGGGGAAGGTGGGAGTCTCTTTTTTCTCATCTTTGTCCGCAGAACAGCACTGTAATGGAGGGTCTCTCTGGATGTGTGAGGGTGTTTGGAAGATACACATGTAAAATCTGGAAAGAGCTTTCAGTTTTGGGTGCAAAAAAGCCATCTCTGTTTGAAAGTGGTCTTGGGAAGAAGCAGAGCAAACAACACTATCATAATGTGTCTTCTCTTCCTTGGCGTGCAGTTGTCACGAGAGATTTGTAACTCTTTTCTTGGTTCATTGTTCCCCAGCTAGTGTGTACTCTCCATTCAGTAGTGCCAGAATTAAGATGAAGCCTGCCCGTTTCAATAAGGCAGCTTTGTTGTCCAAATGGCAGCACTTGTATAGAAATTGGATTGACTCCAGCAGAGCTTGCACGATACACTGCAAAACTGTTGTCATATGATCCTTTTTATTACTAAGAAAAAGCCTGTTCTCAAAAAAGCCAGACTAGTCCTCTTTTCTTTTTTTCTGTTTTGTTAGGGAGGGGGAAAAATCACCAGAAAATTCTTTCTATTAATAGTAGACTGCAAATTTGAAAACTATGCCTAATGTTTGAGTATAATAAAGAGATTGGATTAAGTGAAGTGACATTAATGTGGAAATATGATAGAGCCCAATCTACTTCATTTTATGTAGCATGAACCTTGATTAATCAACTCACAAATCTAAGTAAGCATGTACCATTTAACCTTAGCAAGAGAGGGTGGGAGGCGATGGCACAACGGGGAAGGGAGAGATGGGCGAGTGATTCAAAGTACTGCTGTGGTTTCCGAAAAGTATGTTTCTCCCACCTGCTTGCATTTCCACAAGATGTGGAAAAGAGGCAGCTTGCTCTAAACAAACAGTTGGAAAGAGTGAGCATTTCTTGTTACTCTGCATTCATATAGCACCTAGTACTGTGGGTCCCTCATCCAGGCGAGCCACAAGGGAGGATGAATCCTTATGAGAAAGACATTACCTGCTAATGTCCGCTGGTGCTGCTAATGGAAATTGCTATTTCAACTAGAAGTATTTTATTCTCTGAGAATTTTTTTTCCTCCATTATGGAATAAAACATCTGTAAATAGAACACTTCTTATCAACTAGGGTCCAGGTGTTGCATTTGAAGAGAGAATTTTCTTCCCTTTATTCTCTTTTTTTTTCCCCAGTCATGTGCAGAAAATAGGTGAACACGTTTTTGTTATGATTATTGATACTATTTGTTAACGACACAATTTTATTTTTTTGTTTGTTAACACTAGGGTAATGTGTTGAGGAATTGCCTTAGGTGTAGATGAGTTTTATAAAGCAGCTTTTTTTGTATACTTAATTTATTAATGCACTTTTGTCTTGATAAGAAGACTCATTTTGCAGTGCGTTGTGATTTATAAACTGTTTCTTATTTAGCTTGTCTTTTGTGAAAATGTGGTAATATTTGTACAGGTGATGGTAGTTACAAAATGTATTTGAGTTCCTAGCACATATAGAGCAGAATCAATAGATTTCAAAGCTGGAGGGACCCATTATGCTCATTGTCTGACATATGGGACATTGAATTTCATCAATAATTCCTGCATTAAGGATCTCTCCTCTGCCTTTTCCTCACCTTCTGAAATGTGCTTCATAGTATTTGAGTCTCTCCACTTGCTCCACAGCTCCATTGGTAGCATCTGTCTTTGTAACTGAAGTCTCCCATTAAAGTTCACTTCTGTGAGAAACTTTCTTTTGCTAATAATTTGCTTAGTCTATATCAGGGTTTGTGGAGTTTTTGTTTCTTTTTTTTTTTTTTATTATTATTCTTTTAATTGAATTTAGTTTGTGGCTTTTTGTTTGCTTGGCATTTTAATTGTCTATATTTCCGATGTCAGAGTTCCAAAATCCCCACTTCTCCCTGTAGACCTGTCTGTAGGGAAAGATAGATTTCTTTACCTACCCAGATACGCCAAGTGTTTTGTTTTGGTTTGAGTGGAAATAATGTGGGTCTTCCATTCTGTATTCTTGATTCATTTCCCTATTCTGTCCTGCATATGATGATAAATTTGGCCTTTTGTAGATGGCAGGAACTGCAGCTCTCCTGAAACCACCAGAGCTCCAGCCTCCGTTTTCTCCTGGTTTTTGCTTGCCTGTTACTTTGCACTGCAGTTTGCAGGGGGAAGTAGCACTGAAGCTACCACTTCTTGAAGAGAAGAAAGGAAACTGTGAGCAGTGGTGCTGCAGAACCACTTGCAAGAGGCTACAAGCTCTATTACCACAGAGGTCATCAGCACGTTGGGAACCTTTTCTGCCTGCATAGAGGTGCAAAAAAAGTCAGAGGAGACAGAGTGGAGTATAGTGTGTTTTTTTTTTTTTTTTCAGATGTTAAAAGAGGAAGCTGCTATTTGTGTCATGAATGGCATCTGTTCCTTGAAGGTTAGCCACAGAGAGGGAGGTGCTTGTATCCGCTGATGGTTATAGACTGTCTGAATGTAGGGAAAGGCACAGATGTCTTCTCTCACTGTGGCAGGACATTGGAAGCTCCATGACAGTTTTGATTTGCTCCTGTGTAAATCCACATCCACAGCTTTCCAAGTACGTGGCACAGGGGAGGTTACTACGGGTCACTTAGTAGTTTCCAAGTTTGGTGAAGCTGCTGTGTAGCGCTTATTAAGGGGAAGGGAATATAACAGGTAAGCCAAGTAAATGGATTAGCCGTAAGCAGTCCTATTGTTGGCACTGCCTGGAGATGGGTTGTGAACCAGGCAGGCATGTCTTGCAAGCGATGTTCTTTCATCCCCCGATTACAGAAGAGCAACATAAATAGAGTGGCCTCCATTGAAATGATTCCTGGAGGAAAGAGGCATTTAAAGCCAGGCATGGTTATGGGTACTTGGAGCAAAGTGTTCAGCCAGCCTACCGTTTCCAAGAAGGAAGGGAGGGGGAGAGGGGAAGGAGATTAAGCCAAGTGTCTCTCTGTCGTCTCTGTCTGAATGCCTGAAATGTTAGGGACAAATGGTTCCTTCGAGGCATGCAGCACTGCTGTTGTCTTTAGGGCCTTCATGGAGCAGCTTTTACCTTTAACTATTTTTAGTGCTTGGCTACTGTTGGCTTGAGGGGAAGTTACAGGAGGAAGGTCACTTAAGAGGATGCTTTTTTAATTTATTAACTGGAATGGTTGGGGAGGGGTAGAAGCATTGTCCACTTCCAGTGGTACATGCTGACATATTTAGAGAAAGCATTTGCTCCTTCACAGGGATTGCTAATAAAAATCATGGTTTGTGCTTGTAGTCCCTCTCCAAGAATGGTGTGTGACTTTTGAGTCCTCTCTGCCCCAAACACAAAAGAACATGGTTTGTCCATGCCGGCTGGGCAGGCAGGATGCCCACCTCATGCTGTAGAGTGGCAGCCAGGGATGGGAATACTGGCTTGCTGGTGTTTGTTCCCCGGCTCTGGAGGGTGAGCTCTCCCTTCTCCCATTCTGTGGCTTGCTTTTCAGCAGAGTAGGTAGCACAGATTAGTTCTCACTTGTGTGCATCATGGTATGATTGGTGGTGTGTTTTTGGTGTCTCCCTTCTCCCCAGCCTGGCAAGGTTTACAGTACTGCAAGTGTTTGTACGGTGCAGCTTGCTGGGATCAAGGGAATTTAGGAGGCTTAGGGTTGGATATTTATGTGTTCATTTATTACCTACTGTTGTCAATCATATTATCTAAAATTACTCTGACTGAAAAACTCAGGCAAAACAGTTGCCTCTTTACTGCAGTTTTCCTTACTGTGCCTGCTGCACTCCAGGCTTCTTTCAGGGGGAAGCAGTGTTACCTGGGACTGCCTCCAACCATCAGCTCCTTCGGGCGCTGCTGCAGTGGCTGTGTGCGTCCATGGTGCTCTCTCCAAGCAAGGGAGGAGGGAGTTCTCCACATCACAGCTCACATCTGCTGTGTTGAATTGTGCATCTCAAGGAACTCACTCCACTGCCCATCTTCCTCATTATAGCACCTGTGTACCACGCAGCTGTCATAGGTATCTAAATCTGGTCTCTTTATGTCAGGAAAAGACTATTTCCCAATCCCATCATCAGTCTGGGCTATCTACCTGGGTATAAATGAGCCCTTTCCGATGGGCTGAAGGAGACTTTAAATGCACAAGAGGTTCTGGGCAGTTCCTATCCCACCCTCGCTCTCCTCAACCTCACTCTCTCGCCTTTTTTTCCCCCTTCTATTTTATTAAGCTAATGGGATTTTGAGCTGATAGCAAGTCTTTGATGAAAATAGAAGTACTTTTTCTACTATGTGCATTAAAGCCCTCTGTCTTCAATGCAGGGTACATTGTTTAAAGTGTCCTGCTGTTTCTGCCAGGTGGAGTTGCAGGAATTAACATAGTTTTATCACCTAGAAACAATCTTTCTCCATCTGCAGGCGAAAAAACTGGGAGATAAAATGAAGTCAGGCACTTTGTGTCTGGAGACTAAGGCTGCTGAGAGAACATGTTAAGTGTTAAAGGACTGCAGGAACAGCTTTCCTCTGAGACTTGTCTGCTCTCCAGTGTAAACCCCATTCTGCAAACACTTGGCCATAGGCATCTGAATCAGTTGAGGGAACTAGGGAGAAGCACAGATCCGGTAAACATGCATATATGGGATCTACTCTTCCTCTCCTCTGGCTCACCTTCCATTGGTATCTGTTGTCAGGAACTCCATAGCCATCTGGGTCTGTGACAGATTTGTTTCCACATGTAAGTGTAACAAGTTTCGCCATTTCTTCAAGGGCTTATCTATCTTTTGATGTTTCTCCCACTGAGTAACAGGATTGAAAGTCACAGCAGTGACTGAAGCCAAGTTAGAAGAAGATCCCTCTTCTGACACCTCACTGTCCCAGACCTGGCACCATGGGCTGCCTGTAGCATTGCCCTGACACTCCTACTGGTGTGTTGTTGGAGGATGTGCGTTCCACAGCCACTGCTGTGGGACGTAACAAGCTCCTTCAGCAACTCATATTCATTAAACTCCCTAAGAAAGCTCTCTGTTGGTGCAAGGGAGGTGGACCCAGAGCAGGGGTTTTCTGATTCAGTTGTTTGCAGAGACAGACTTTAAAGTCAGAGAGATCCGTGTAGCCATGTACTGTATCAATTTATCCAAAGCCTCCTATATCAGATTGGTATGTGTTGGAAGTACAGCAGACTTTTAGAAAAAAATTGACTTTAAGCAATTGGTCTAATAGGATTGCTTATTTTCTCATGTGCTTGATTTTAAATCTTTGTAAATCTCCACATGGCTCATTTCCCCCTCAAAATTAATACTGGTTGTTTTTTCTTTTCCATGTGAAATATTCTACAGTTATACCAAACAGAATTAATATTTAGCATAGCATGGAAATAATATAATTTGAGTATGTCCAATTTTCATTTGAGTTTTTTATTTAAAGGATTTCTATTAATGCAGATCTTAAAATTTCATGCAACACTTTGTGCAAATAGAGGCATAAAATGACTATGCTGCTGAGCTCCCTGCAATTCTCCAGAGAGGCTGAAGAGCTTTCTTGGTGCCTTGCAGCAGGTCAGAGGAACTACTTCAGATGCATTCTTCTGCTGCCATTTCTATGACTGCCTCCACCATAGGAATGATAAAGTAATATTTCACATGACTTTGTTCTTTTGGCAGTTCTTCTCAGAGAACTTTGCAAAGCTGCAATAATCCATTTGAACTCCACTTCAAGCATTGAGGGTATCAAAGAGTGGGTACATGCCATCAGCTTTGTCCTCATTTTGCATGAAGAATGGATGAGTTTCATTTCAGGAATGTTAATTGAGCCATTTGAGTTCAGGTATGAACTCTTTGCATAACTGCATTTCATCAAGGGAGTGAATTCACGTGACGTGACCCTTTCCTATCCCTCCTCACTTGTGTCGTTTCATTTTTTCACCGCAGCCCTGCTCCTAGTTTATTCCATAATCTAGATTATGGCCAAGGGCAAGACCTACATAAGCATATGGTGCACATTGCATTATCTGAAGTCATGAGGGTGTGATTAATGGGCTTAGGGTTTTAATTTGGCCCGTCTTACTCTTGTGTCTCTTTCCAGTGAGGTTGCAAAGTCTGACCAGTGACTGCGACATGCATCCACCAAATGGTGAGGTGACACTAATTTCCTTGAAGTACTGGGCAGCTGTCGGAGGTAAACCTCTGCTGCAAGGAGAGAGGATGATCTTGCTTCAAACTGGCCAACCTGGTTTAGATGGCACCGTTTTGTCAGATCCTAGTGTCTCTGGGCAGCTCGATCTCTCCCTTCTGAGCTGTGCTGGAGAGAGCGGAAGATCTAATTAATGGGTTACATAAAGCAATGTTTCAGGTGTTGCTTGGCCTTGTGGAGTGGTGTAGATGCTGCAAGTTTGTAAGGGGGAACCGCTTCCAGTGTACTTTCTGTGATGGGGTTCAACAGATGTGCAGGTCCTGTCAAAGAGGAGCACATATGAGCTGGACCAGAAGACTGATCTGCCTTGTGAATTTGTGATCTGGAATTTGAAGGTTGTACCTTCATCGTCAAATTTAGTGCATAAAATGATTTGTTAGTGTGCAATACTTGGCTGCCCAGGAAAAATATGGTAGGCATCTGTCACAGCAGGAGTCTCTGGCTGGCCTGGCAGCTTGCCATGCCTAAGAGACAGGGGCTTTATCAGGTGGTGTGGCATAGTGGAAGAGGATGAGTAGATCAAAGCAGCAGGTGCAGAGGCTCCTGTATCTACATTATATTCAAACTGAGCAATTTATTCCAGACCTGATTTAATCCAGTCCTTTGGACCAAATGTTCCCATCACATTTGTGGGTTGAATCGACAGATTAGTAGAAGGACTGCTTGTTTCAGATCCTTCAATCTCCATTAAAAGAGGTGAAGGCATTTGTTGCATCCCTGGACCTGAATTTCCTGTGAAACTTTTTTCTGAAAGGAATTTCATTTGGGCCCAGCAGAGCCACCCTGTGAACAAGGCCGGCTTGCAAATGGGAGGGAAGGTCATGGGGGTTGCTTCAGAACTGCTTTGGACCACTCACTCGTGTGAACACAGCCAGGATGATCCTAGCTGGAGGTTTAAGAAGCCCAGGTTTCCTTTGCATCTGTGGCTTGTGGGAAGCCACTGTACCTCAGATCGCCCCATCCACTTCAAGTAGGGTGATGTGCACTCTCAAGGTGGAAACTACTTCATCACAGCTGAATACATCCTGGCTGCTGGGGTTCTTGTAAATATTGCATGTACGTTGTGGTGGCAGATGGGGACCTTGCACCGCATTCGTCTTGCATGTTTCTGCCTTTGCTACTTTTGCAACAAACCCCACACTTCATTCATAAAATAATCTTGAACGTGTAGCAATAGGACATGCTTGTCAAAATATCGCTTGCTGTCAGCCATACTACCTTGACGATATTTCAAAGACTTGTGTTTACTTGTAATAACACATCTTAGAAGGAAAAAGAGGTGAAGCTTCAGTTTACAGCCAGCTTGCTTAAGGTAGTGAAATTAACTTTAGAGATACAGAAATTGAAGTTGGATCTCTTCTATCCATGGTGCGATGTTCAAACAAACTAAATTACTAGCTTTGTTTGTGCACTGATACTCAGAATTCTAAGTTTTTATTTATCTTGGAAAGATCTAATGGTTTGTTTTTAGTAATAACAGTTCTGCTAATTTTTATGTTAGGCAGTCAGATGTTGTTGGCTTAGATATCTGTGTCCTTCAGAACCGCTGTTTTAATTTTTGGATTTGGAACAAACCCAGCATCCTAAGTTAAAAGCAAAACTTTTCTCAGCAGGTTTAAGCAAAAAAGAAAGTGATTGTATCACAGAATATATGCACTTAACAGCTGAGGTTTTTGATTCCATAGTTACAACAACAAAACAAAAGAGCCTCACATGTATAGCCAGTTGATTTTATTGTTCGAGTTGGATGGCCATTCTTAAAATGGATTTTAATGGACAAGAAAGAAAGAATGTGTTGCTGTACTTGTGCAACTGGAGTTTGTGAAATAGGATTGGAAAAATACGCAGAATAATTGGGCACATCCTGTACTTAGTGAATCACCAAGCTAGTGCAATAAACATTGCTGCGTTCGGAAATTTAGATCTATACCTTGCTTTTGCCAAGAACAATGGGAATTGCTTGGGATCGTGGGCTAACTTGAACTGTGCCTGCCTTGTGCAAGGTATTTTTTTTCTTTGCGTATTTCATGTTCTGAGGTTATTTTTGATTTCATGAAATAGGCGTTGGTCCAGTTCTATGATACCTTGCATGTGCTTAGACTGGCTCGGTGGAATGGAGAAGACAAACCAGGAGCTGTAAATGGCAGGATCTCTGCAGACATCAGTATTGGTAGAGGGAAAAAATTCCTGAGCAGCAAACTATGCAGTCTAACCAACATCTTCCTTCAGAGAAACAGTCTTTTGTCCTCAAAAGTAAAAAAAAAAGCTACAGACATTTGATATTTTCAATCTTGTTTGCCAGATAAGAGGGATAAACTTGTGAACGTGTTTAAGAAATTACTAAGTTTCAAGAAAACAGGCTGTTATTAAAGGGACGTGGGAACCATTATGAAGCCAGAAACAAACACAACATCCAAATCTGCTCTTGAATACACACGTGGCTCTTGCAAATTATGAGAGCTGCACATGCACAGCCTTAATGGGATCTTGATGGAAACCATCCAGAGCTGGAGTCTGGCTCCTGGTGAAATTAGGACTGCTCTCTGGCTAAGACTGAAGTTTGGGTCTCAGGCAAACTGATGGGGATGTTTTCTTCCCTCAAGGAAATATGTGTCTAGTCGTCAGCCAGAAAGACGGGATGGTTTGTGTGCAAGGCTTTTGGTGTGTTGCTTAGTGTTAGCTCTGGACTTCTTCCATCTTTTTTACTTACCCAAAAACATGATAGTCCATTTAAGGAGAAACATTACTGTTTTTCCCAGTAGCAGAGGGAGTGAACTGGGTGTACACTGAACTCTGTGCTTCCATTGTTTCACCCTGTGGGGACAGCTGCCATCCAGGAGGTGCAAACATCATGCATTTCTGGTACCATTGAGCTGAATGGCAGAATTAATGTTTTCAGTCAAACCAACCGGTAGTTTCCTCAAGTATGTGCAGACATGGATTGATGAGTCCCCAAAGGGTCTTTTACAGTTCAGCTCCATCTGAGGAACAAGAACATAGGAATAGGTTGGAAAAGTCTCACTAGCCCCAGAGTAGTATTTCTGTTCAAAGTAGTGGGCTAGACAGAAAGAAATGTTATTACCAAAATGTCTATGTTAGCAGAATTTTTAGAGGGTAAACTTTAAAAGCATAGCCTTTTTTGTTAAAGATGTAGCAGCCTCTCTTGGGGGAAGAGAGAAATGGATTGAACCAGCAGAATGGTCTCCTCTGGTCTTCTCGCCATCCTGGATAAACACCATTAAAGGTTCAGGACGTTCCTGGGGAGGGGAAATCAATTTTCTGCACTCCTCAGTTCAGTGCAGATGCAGCCATGGCCGTACAGTAGGTGACTCATTCTGTGACCACCTTTTTAATGATAAAACTGTTATGTGCTACATCACCCATTCAGACATTTTGTTTTCTAATTTTCTACCCCCAGTTCCCAGAAATATGAATAATGATGCTTTTAGCAGAGTGGTGGAAATGCTCCCTGAGACATACAACCAGGGTAGGTAGGACGTGCTGTTGGTTGATGCCATGGATAGTATTAGGGATACAGGGGCATAATTGGCTTGAACTTTTGCTCACCTCCAGACTTAAATCCAAAGCTTTTTTATCAAGTTCAGATAAGGTCTCCACCTCTATTTGACTCCCATTCGAGCTCTGTCCTTCTGTGTAATTCCTGGTGGTGTCTCCGTCTTTCTGTTTGGGGTTTCAGGTGGGAATGCCAACCTGTTGTGGATGCAACAGTTGAACCCTGGCCTACAAAACCGAGCCAGCTCAGATGATAAGGAAAGGGGGGTTATTACTCCAAGAGCTGCCTTTCCCACATCAAGTAGATTTGCATCAGGCAATTGCATGAATCAGATCTTGCTCTTCATTACCACAAAATACAGCAAGGAGAATCCCATTTCTGAAAGTCTTTCTACTGTACACAAATCCAGATGTAAAGCACTGCTCTGTGCACAGCAAACGCGACTCGTATGTATTTTATTAATGTAAGTGTAATGTAATTATTCTCTTGTCCATCTGGCAGGTGGTGTTTTCATTAAGAAGTGAATAATCTAAGCTATAGGCTCTGTAGAGGGGGATGAGTATGGAGGAGATTCAGGTCATCTGCTGTGGGACCATAAATAGAAGCTAACGAGGGAGCCCTTGCTGCCCTTGTCCACTAAAACTGAAAATCTGTTGCTTTTATTTTTGCTTTATCAGACTGCTTGCTAGCTTAGAACCTGGTCTATTAGTGAAATCTTTTCACCATCAGCAGTTTAATTCCTCGTTTATGGTAGTTGCTGGGGGCACAGTGTGGAAAAAATAGGTGTTATATAAGAGAGTGAAAATTAAGTCCTTATATAAACCACTATGCATAGGAAGATAAGATTAAAATCACGCTTCTGCAGGTGCCCTGTGTGTCTCTGGGTGTGAAGTACCGATTGAAAAACAAACTCACATTACTTAAGGGTTTTTATTCATGTATAAGGTCCCGATTAAAAAAAGCAAAACAAAACACACACAGAAGAGCAACAAGCCTGAACTGTCCTCATAAAAGTTTTGAGAGGAGTGGTATGTGGAGCTTTGTAAAGGAAATCTGGTTGCTCTCTGACCATCTGTGTGGCATCTTTTGTTTTCCAGACAAAGTTTTCTGATGTCCACATGGAAACGGGAGCAATTTCCTCTTTCCATGTCCTAGCAAGACTTTTCTTGGCACGAGTGACAGCACAAGGCCTAGTTTGAGTTTTGCCCTGGAAAGATATAAATATCCTGGCCGTGTCCCAGGAACATTCAAGCAAGGATTAGGTTTTATTTTTTATCTGGTAACATTCAGGGAAACCTATCAGGTTGGCCAGGCTGGGAGGGGTGTTCATTTAGTAAAGCTTATAAGTAAAGAAGAAAACCAAGCTTTTAAAAAATTCTTATTATTTTTAGTCTATAATTTTAAATGTAGGAAGAGGTGCTGAAATTATGCTGAGCATCATTTGTTCACGTATGGCGTAGGCATCACCAGGCGAAAGGTTAGAGATTGTCGTTGCCCGTTTGTGAAGGCACAGATTTCTATTCAGATATGCTTGTTCTTTCGCAGAGGATCCTGCTGATATTCCTTCCCAGTAAAGCTCAGGTTCAGTTGCTGTTCAGCCAGGGTGGAGTGAGGAGGCTGTTGCATCAAGGAAACACCTCCAAGGGTGCTCATTACCCTGGCTGCAGATAATGGGAAACTGAAAACATACCTGAGCAACAGCCCCTTGAAAACAGCTTTAGAGGCTGGGTGGCAAACTGTTTAGTGCTGTCTGGAGGTGCTAGTGTGTTCTCTTCTCGTTAAGGGTGCTGCTGAGCTTCTTTCTTTTGTAGGTACTGAGAATACTTGAAAGGAGATATTTAACTACTGCAAAACTTAATACAAGGAGCAATGGGAGCAGGGACAGTAAATACAGCATCCCAGGCAAATGGTGAGCAAGAGCTTTGCCAGGCTATAATAAAACATGGGTGAGCCTTTGTCAGACATGCTTTTTTCTCTCTATTGAAAGATGTTATTTATCCCCAAGACTTCATGAAGTGTTATCTGGAAAGGCTTGCTGTGCAGATCAGTCTTTACCCTAAGCCTCCTTTGATACACTCTGCTTAGGGGGGTTTCTCAGTTTCTGCAGGAGTCAGTGATCTCAATGTATAATAGTTTTATGGTTTCAAGCGAGAATTCGCTTCTCTCGATGCATCAAGCCTCAGTCATTTGTATTTGTGTGTGAAGGTCAGTGGGCTTGTCAGATACCCAATTGTAAATCCTGTCACTAAATCAATTTCTTTTAATTAAAAAAAAAAAAATATGCTGCTCTTCAGAAGAAGTGCAGCCTTTCATCTGGACAAAACCCATTATATCCCAACACAAATATGATAGCCGTAAGCTCTCTGCTAGTCTGATGTTGGCTGTGTGTCTCTGCTGGTATGTTGGATGTTTGGAAATCTTGGTGGTCAGACGGGGGCTGTGTTTTCCCTTCCTTTGAAGAAAATGCCCATTATTATTACTTTGACGTCGTCTAACTTTCCATCATCAGAAGCAGAAAGAGTTAGTATCAGAAAACCGGTAGCCACACCAACTAGTGAGACATTCAAGCCCCCTCCTCGCTCCCCACAACGCCTGCACCAGAAGCGCACAGAAATCTGTCACAAAGGCTAAGAGCAGGACAGGATTTTGCATTCATTTAGTAATTCCCTTGGGGTTATACTCTTAGATGACTTAATGACTTAGTGTATACCCTGTCTGGAAGATAAGCAGGCATAATTCATTGCAGGCAGGTCATTCATCCTTTGAGATAACCAGCAACTACACGCCATAGGGAGATAAAGATACTATAGATCAGCAGCAGTAGTTCAAGGTTTCAACCTCTCCACCTCCTTCTGTGACCCAGAAGTCATTTGCAGTTGATAATTCAGTCATTTGCTTTCTTTAGAGAGAAATACACGGACAGTGGTTGGCTGAAATGAGCATGTTTTCCATTCTGCCTGATGCCATTCAACATAGCCACAGCATAGCTCTACCTGGAAGCAGGCATCCTTGTGTTGCTTAGAGGCTTTATGGCTGTGTTAAATACTGGTTTTGAAAACTTACCTTAAGTTGATTCCAGAATTTCTGGTGTTATTTAAATGGTGAATGTTGTTCACATGCTGCTCAGGATGCTTGCACATTGTTAATTTTCAGTTTCAGTCCGAGTGAAGCTTTTAGGGGTCCAGTTTATGTGTTAGGTCCAAACTGAGGCACAAAGAGAGAAAGGGTGTGTATATAACATAGTATATTGTATTTGTTGATTTTCTTATAAAAATAGATTTGGGTTCAGTATCAGCAGGTACATTTTAAAATTGAACAAGTCCCACAAAACTGTACTGCTCCAAAGCTAACAAGTATTAGAATCAATCGCATGACATGACTTCTCCTTATTAATATTCCCTCCTCCAAAAGTCTCTAGTCCATAAACAGCAATCTACATCTTGAGATTCCTTGCGTCGCAAAGATAGATGAGTGACTCAGTAGATACTTTATGATGACTAACTCTCAGTAAAACATTTTTCTCTTGTCTACACGCACAGCAAAAGAAATAACAAATACAAGGCTTTTGATAGGGTCATATGATGGCCGTGATGTGATTCACAGTTTGTGATGTTGCTTTACTTAAAGGGGAGGGATGGGAGAGAAGGAAGAGTCTATTTTTGTTTGTTTTCTAATTACTTGAGCTATTTTTTCTTTGACTCAGCAACTCTGAAGAGTACATACTGTACTACAGTAACCAGTAGTCAGGGCTGGGAAGTCCAATGATGGTGATGATAAAAGTAAATATCCTGCATTCTCTGAGGGATTAGGAGGAGATGGAGGAATTAGTTCGTTATGGTTTGGTGTGGTGTCACAATCCCTCTCTGCGTGAATG
Source organism: Empidonax traillii (assembly GCF_003031625.1). NCBI lineage: Eukaryota > Metazoa > Chordata > Aves > Passeriformes > Tyrannidae > Empidonax > Empidonax traillii. Next base: position 2,263,627 of record NW_020955209.1, read on the forward strand.
CTATCCTGTATGCAATCTTTAGATCTGTATTTCTCAAGTGAACTACTGAAAACAAACAAGACCTCAGTTTTATTTGCACTTTTTTTTTTCATTTAAAAACCCCGTTTTTTTAGATCATGAAAGTATTCACCTTGTACAAGAAACCATGCTGCAAAGAAGATGAAGGAGTCTTGTTTTCAGTACTTCACTTGAGAAATGCAGTGCTTATGGTTTGTTTGGAGTGTGTCTTTAGAATGCAGTGGAGAGTGATTTTGATTGACATGAAATAATTTGATAGGAAAAAATCTGCTTGACATGAAGTACCCCATACCTTGTGATGCTTTCTTGTCAGTCTACATGCTACACAGTAAGGGTTGTATTCATCATGGCACACCTTCCCTGAGTCCTCTCATTCAAAATGGTTTGAATTCCAACTTCCAGGTTGAACCCTTACTACTTTTAAAGGTGTTAAGTTGCATTTATGATTTCACATAATGAAAACACTTAAGGCTTTAATGATTTGCAAGCTATTCTGTCTGCAACGGGAAGAAGTGCAGCCTGTGGACTGCTTTTGTGCAGGAATGAACTCTCACTTGTCATCTTCATGTTCTGTGTCAAGCTGCTTCGTTAATGCAGGACATTCACATGTCAGGATATGTTTAATACAAGACTTTCTGACTCCTTGGGAAAACAGCCTCGCTTTAGTCAGAGTTGTTCATTAGAGTTAGCTGGGTGTAAATTTTAACCAGGACGTGAATTTTAAGGAGGATATCCAGGCAGAAGGGTGGTCACTGGGGAGCAAATTCCAGAGACAGTCTTTCAAAGATGCATGGCCTCTCAAGAACTGAGAACTGGAAACTATTTCCTACTCAATCTCACGGGCTAAAAGCCCTGCAAAGTGCAATCTTTCCCTTTGCAATGTGCTCTTCTGAGAAGTCACAAGTGATGAGGCAGCTTTGTGGAAAGACAGTGGGATTCTTGCATGGGTAGGAGCTCCCATTTGGCTCCTTTCCAGATGCTGCTGTTACAGATTTTTAATGCTTTATTCCGTGCTCTTGCATCCAGTGTTCATCACAGTACTGAAAAACTTGAATATGCCCTCTTGCAGCCTTTAATTATGTTATAAAAACCACGTCCATTTTGAAACCTGTTCTTTTTCCGGAGAGGGTGACCTGAGGCTGGCATTGTCCTGCAAAGAAACAGGACTTCACACTTGCTGTTGACGGCCTGCCCTCCTTCTCTGATCCTTACCGTATTTTTTTCAGTTCTCTGTGATTTTAATTGCATTAAATATATTCGATAATGCAGAAGTGACCTATTTTGTGCACAGTTTAGCTGATTCTGCAGTTGCCTGTAGGGTTTCCTAGCAATGTTCTTCAGCCACTCCTTGGCTTACAAAAGCCTGATAAGTTAAGCATGGCCATCAAAACATATTTGAGGCAAGGAATGCTCCAGGTAATGGAGGAGGATGAACCATACAGGTGTGAATCCGTTGGACTGAGTGTTAGTAAGGCAAGATGGAGCCCGTGGAATGGATTGGGAGGACTAGAATAGATGTCATTAAACGTATTAAACTATTGGAGGCCCTTTGTACAAGTTTGTTAATATCCAGTGACATGGCCAGATATTGTGCCCCTGTAGGCTCAGCAGTTAATGTATGATACCTCTGGCATCTGTGGTACCTACTGAACTATATAAAAAAAAATAGATGAGCTGGGACCCATTACTATAAACACTGTCTGCAGCCCTAACCCTGGTAACAGATTGTTCTGTGCCTCATTAAAAAGGAGATAGCACTGTCAGAGGAGTCAGGGCTTCGTTTTGCCATGTTTGCTACATAATCAGTTAATTTTGCTTAATAGTGCATTGCATCGCAGATGTGCAAAAGGGCAGAGTCACTTCCTTTTCTGCATCAAACCTCTGCTCTGGTGCAGCTGCAATTTTAACAGAGTGTGTTAGCTGGCAAGCTGACCTTAAGTTGCTGTCCCTGCCTTACCCCTGCCCTGGCTTCTCCCAGAAGCCCTCTGGACAAGCTGCATGCTTGTGCAAGTTCAAGGTACAACTTCCTCAGATTAGAAGTTAGACACAGATGTATGTGAGGGTGGTCATTCAATGTCTGCTGTGCTTGTGCTTTAAAAAAAAAAAAAAATCTTATATAAGGTACTGTCAAGGACTTCTGCACATTTCATTGGAAAATACTTTAGTGCCTGTCTTTCATCTAAGCATTACTTAGAATATGAAAGTTAGCATTACTGATTTCTAATGAGATGAATCCAAATATGTCTATCTTAACGTGGATCTTTACATTTTACTTTCCTTTAAGTGCAGCTTTTGGGAAGATAATTAACAAGTCAAATACGATAAGACAAAATATGTGGAGAAGCCAAGTTCAGACCCTTGTTTAGAGACAGATTATTAAACATTACAATCAAGGTTTTAGAAGATCAGTATATTATACAGTAATACAGCATATCCAACAATTAGTGCTAATCGTATACTGCTTAAATTTGTAGTGAAACTGGGTACGTGTAAATGGTTTTCTTCAGATGAAAATTAATATATTCAAAATAAGTATATTCTGTAATCACATATGCCAGCCTGAGAGTATTATAGTGATATAAAAATAACTGAGCTTAATAACTCTGTAGTGTGGTGTGAGCGTCTTGTTTAAAACAAAGGGGAAAAAAAAAAAAGAATAAACATGCAAAAATTACTACTAGATGTCTGAAGGGCTTCTGTTTAGGAGGCTAGGTAAACGCGTAATTAAGTTCATCTGTCTTCAGAAAAGCAGGCAAGCACCTACTTACATCTAAATGAGCTTAAGTTGTGTTTACTTCAAGAAATACTTAAGTGTGTTTGTAGTTAACCATCCACATAAAAGATTTTCCCCAATAAAGACTTGCATGCACACAAATGGAGAAAGGTGTTTCAAAACCTGGGTATGATTATAGGTGTAAGCAATGAGTTTGATTTTAGAAGAAGCTGAAGAAAGTAAGTGCATAAATCTAATTGAAATTCAATGAGTCTGGATCATCTAATTGTCTTGGGTCCCTCTGAGAGCTCGACCTCTTTTAAATGCTAACAACTGAGGGAGGTGCTGGCCCTTATGAACTGATTTCATATTAGCACACCAACACCTTGCTGGATGTTTCTCCCCAGATGCTTCAGTGTGAGAACAGAACCTTCTGCATATGATTTCTCCAGTATTGCCAAACACCAGTGTCGCTTTGAATATTTTTGAACTGAAAACCCACATCAAAATGCCGGTGTGTTTACAAACTTCAGTATTAATCACCCAGGGAGATTTGCAGAAGACAAAGAGTGAGGTGGGAGGATGATGGTTCAGTTGCAGTGCTATGAAGTGATGAGCAGAAGAGCCTTTTGGAAGAAAGCAGGGTCCAGGAGAAATTTTTAATTCATAGAATTTTAATATAAAATTAGATCTACATTTTGAATTGTGCTCTTTCTCTGCTTTTCAAAGATGAACCAAAACTTCAGGGGAAAAAACCCCCTTGAATTTGGGGTGTTTGGTTGATTTTGTCTAAAGCCATGGCTGTGACTTCCCAAGGGCTGCTCTTATGCTCGCTGTGGCACACTGTAGAGGATAGAAGGGAGACTGCTTCTGACAAACAGGTTTTCCACAGTGTGGTGTAAGCTGACCCTGAGAAGATCTTTGGTTATCCTGGTGCTCCTTCTTCTTCCTGCATTGTCTATGGTTTCCCTTTCTCCATCAACATCAGTTCTTCTGTTGTTCAGGAGGCCAGTTCAGAGGGCTGATCTGGCTAAAATCTCTCGTGACAAAAAAGAATAAAAAAATGAGAAGAGGACTCTGGGGGGCCCTGTTTGCAGCAGTGCCACCCAACATGTGCCTGCACTCACACTGTGGTGGTGAAGCGGAGTGTAGGCAGGCAGCTTTCTAGACAAGAGGAGCTGCTAAGGGTGGAAAATTATACCCTGGGAGAAAATGAAGGGTACTTTTATGTTGGACTGGTTACCACTCATGCAACCACCTAAGCATCTCCAGAAAATCTTGGGGGCCCATTCAGGGACAGGCCTGGGCAGCAGATCGGCATTTCACAGCTGTAGCCATGCTGCTGTAAGCAGATGCACTGGGACATGAGGGTAAATGTCTTTAAAGAGGAAGAGGAAGGTTTGAGAGTGACTGAGATTAGCTCTTAGGACGGAAGTCTTGTTAGTTCACAGTGCTTGGCAAGGCCAACCCTAATCTTTGAGCTGTGGGGTCTGTGGCCATGGGCAGGCAGGGGTGCATGCTACTTCGAAATTGCAGGTTGTTCAAATCTAATAGTCTTGCTTGATGGGGACTATAGGATCTCTGGGATGCCTTTTATTTTATTTTGGTTTATTTTTTATTAAAAATTACTAACAGCAATGTGCCCTTCTGAGGTTGGCATACTTCTCCATTAGCTCTTCCACTTGTGTGTAGACAGATACAGTCAAAGTCGTGCAGCAGCCTGTCACATGCAATTTGTATTCTTTGTTTGAGAAGCAGCCTATAGACAAAACTTGTTTTCTTCTCCCTTTTGTGGCATTAAGCTATTACTGAGGGGATTTCGGAGGCACTAATGGGTTAGGCACCTGATTTCTGCTGGCTTGAGTAGGAATCAAGGCATCTTCTACTGCCTCTGGAGACCGAAAATCTCCCCTTAGGTCTTGGCTCGCTGAAAGCTTCTTCATTTTTTTTTTTTTTGGAAGAGGATGAATAAGTTTTAAAATAAGGAGTCCGTGCTTTTGGGAGAGTGAAGGCCTTGTCTGTTTATTTTTTGTCTTTTAATAGCTGCTTGTTTTCTGAGGTGCAAGTTGGGATTTTTCAGTGCTGATCGGATCAGGATCGCAGTTGGTGCTGGGCAGCCGTTTCTGCACCCACTGCCTGAGGTGCTGGGGTGAGAACAGTAGGTTCTGCCTGTTTTGCTCCCACACAGCACCTACAAAGTTTATCTTCTTTTAGGCTTGTTTGTATCACTTTTTGAACAATCTGTGCTGTGTGTATTGTTTGCGTTTCAGGCTTCTAGTCAAGCAGGAAGGCAACTTTTTGCACTTTATGCCAAAAGCAATGGAAATATTTTCCCCCATTCATAATTGGACTCAGTGATGAGCTTAACCATTTAGAACAGCTTAACCATTTAGAACAGAACCATTTAAATAAGCTCAGGGTAAGGGTTTAAAAATTACTGTAGTTTAGACATGCACTGAAATGTACTTCTGCCTTACTGTGATGTGCAGAAGGTACTGTGAAGGTATTTCTGTAGGAAAGTGCATCATGAAGGCTCTTCACCAGGATTGCTAATGACAGGGCACAATAGCCTCACTGCTGCCTTGTTAACTAACTATTACAAATGTGTTTCATGAAGTCTCCATTGATAGCATTGCCAGCCTTCAATATGTAGCAGGAGAAGCAAGGTCGCCATTAAGACCTTGACTCGTGGAGTTGTGGGGCAAAGCTTGCACCTTCTCCGTGCTGGGCAGGCAGTGCAGGAGGCTCACCCTGGAGTGAAGGCAGGCAGCGTTGATCCCACCAGCCCTGCCTTGAGGGCTGTGTTGGAGATAGACAGCTTCATCTCGTGGATAAGCCAGGAGACATAGCCTGATCCTGTGGGTGGGGATTAGAGCCAGAGGCTGATGAAGAAGCGTACTGAATGAGTTTATGTCTTGGCCATGCCCCTTGATGGATAGTGGCACCTTTTGGGAAGTGCTGGTTAGCCTCCCATCCCAACAGTCCTGAGCTACACTTGTGGGATGTTGTCTGCCCCCCTCCAGGATGTCTTTTCATGTCCTCTGCACACAGCTAATGCTGCTGGACCTGGGATGTTTCCTCAGCCCAGCCCGTTAGGCAAGCACTGGCCCAGCCTTTCCCCTCCATCCCACTAGACAGACAAGTTTCAGCATCCCCCTTCTCCTTCTGCAGCAGCCTGGGGAGTGAGCCCTTTGGGGGGTTGGGGTACCAACAGGGTGGTGGGTACACAGCCTGAGCCTTGGCTACTCGAGCAGCCCCCTGACACAGCGTGAGCGCCGTCAGGTGACTGTGTTGTGGCTTGCACGCTTGCTCACATCCCCTTGGGTCTGGTCTCTAATCCTGGCTTGAAATTTTATATTGACAGAGTTAATTCCTGAGTGCTTCAGACTGCAGAAACTGGTCTCTGATAAGGCTGTGTTTAATAAGGATATTCGTGGTAAAGAGCTTTGTTGGCTAGACAGAGCTTTACCTTGCCGAGCTTTGCTCTGGCAGATGAGGAAGAGGTCCCCTCCCAGCACACTCCCTTCTTGCAGCCTGGCGGTGCGGTGGAGTAGGAGACACGAGGGAGGTGATACCTCTTTCTTCCCTCCAAAAAAATAGCCACAAAATACCTTTACACAGTTGGCTCCAAGCAGCACACGGAGCCAGAGTAAATGTACTGCTTCAGTAAGCCTAAATTCTTAAGCAAATGCCAAAAATAAAGCAGCCTGCCTTACTTTTTCCACCTTACATAGCAGTTTCCAACCACATCAAGTGAAAAGTCTAGGTGGGTGTATAGTGTTTATCATCACTGAGTAATACACATTACATTAGCTGGGACGTTTATTTTGTTCCTGGCTACTGGTTTTAAAATAGTCTTATTGAGGGCAGGAGAAAGTCTTTAAGTTTATATTGCCACCTAAGAGATAGGAGTGTGTTCCTGATCTGGGGAGAAAAGCTGGGAATGTAAGTAAATGCTTTTTGACCCCCCCTTCTACTACAACTACAAGTGGGTTGAAAGGCAGACGGTGGAAGTGCAGATTCCAGCAGTGCAAAGCTCTCTTTCTGTAAGATCATGTTAGAGTGGTTTCTGTGCCTGCATTCATCTGCAGCAATTGCATCCTCCAGTATTTGAAAGTTGTGTGCATAGGTGGCAGCGAAATTTTATGTCCAGTGCAGCAAAAAATTGTGAACAGTTTCGCATCCAGAATTGTACCGACACCAGTACATGGTGAGGGATAGATTGAGGACATTGACGAAAGCAAGGTGAGAGGCAAAGTTAAAGTCTACCATATTTTTTACAGACTCTGAAAGTCAGAAATATATCAAATACAGAAACAGAGGATATGTAAGAGCTAGCGTAAGGGGAATGCTGGTGCAACTGGAAGTGCTGGACAAAGAAACCTTGTTACCTTGCAGGGCTTTAGCCTTTAATGCATTCATTTCAGTCACAGGATGTTCAAATTTAGCCAGGGGTTGGCAGCCAGATGGACCGCGAGGCAGTTCACAGAGTGACTCAGTCTAGGCGAGCATGAAGAGTCATCCACATAAAGGTAACCTATTACAGTATTTTCTCAAAGTTTTTTGTTTCCCTGAGTTTTCATGTTTTTGCGGTAGTGCTTGGGTTTTCGTTCATGGTACTTTTCCAGTTCATCATTGCTTCCTGCCTTCTGTGCCACCTGGTCATGCCTCCACCTCTGCAGAATGGACATACAGGGCTTCTGTTTTCCTGATCCAGTTCCTGGCTGTTGTTGGTGGCCAGTCCGTCTTGCCTTTTTCAGGAGCTGTCAAGCACAAGTACGGTCAATGTAAAAATTGTGGCAGCATCCCTGTGTTTCCTACCCTCTCCCCACTCTACTTTTCTGACCATGTTAGCTTCATGGAGGACAGAGAAGCATCTGTGATGTGTGATTTAAGGCACTCGTCCTGCTGCTCATTGCTTGGTGGGATCGTGTTTCTGCAGTCAGACAAGCTCTTCAGGAACAACTGTTTCACTTGACCTTTCTTTCTAGAAAACTGCGGCCTTGAGGCTGTATCACGTGGTGGTGTTTTTTTCCTAAATGAGGAAGGTAGGAAAAACACTGTATTTATTTACGCCAGCTTTTTTCAAGAGGGAACTGAACAGTAAAGTTTCTCTTCTAAATGAGGGTAGACAGATTTCTCCTTTGGATTGAGATTTATCAGTTTGTTATCTCGCCGTTTGATGCCTATTAATTTGCTGTGGAAGCACCAGAGTGAGGAGCTAGTGATATTTTCAGAAGTAAGAGAAATTTTAAAAAATGAAGGATTAAACAGTTTACTCTCTAAGACTGAAATTACAGGTATTAAGTGCTTTGTCTGTTTTATTGATGGAGAAACCTTTATTGTTTGTTATAAGTAACTTATTTGATAAGGACTCTTCCTTGCCCTCTGTCCCCAGCCTGGTGTGTATTTCCTGCTGGGGATGGAGAGGGTATGCCCCAGTGTTGGGATGGTTATTTCAGGAATGTGTGCAGTTGCTTTCGTATCAAAGTAGCTTTAAAAAACAACCGGGCAGGGAAGGCAGTGTCTGCTGGTAAAATGACTTTGAGGAGATGCCTCAGGAGGGATTAAGATACAATGCTGAAGCTATTAACTAGGAAGATCCTACCTCCTCAGCTCCGGTTTCTTTTGCCAGTGTTAAGAAGAAACAGATCAGGCAGAAAGGAAGCAGTTGTTCGAGAGCCACTCACCACAAGCAGACACCTGCCTCTGAGTTTGCAGGAATCTCAGCTCCTCAGCAGAACATGTGGTGGCATGGGTCAGAGCTAGGAGAGACATATGTCCTCTTTTGTATCCGTTTTAGAAAACATTATGCTGCCTGCTTTCTCTTAGTAGTAAGCCCTATTTTAACTGCAGTCTCCAAGCCTCAGTGGGCACGTTTGGAGAGGGAGATGGGATGCAGCCGTGATGGGAAGTGCGTCTGGTGTAGCTCGCCACTCTTCTTCTTGCAGTGACACTTTTTCTTAACTGAAAAGTAGTCAGTGCATTGGAGCAGGCTGCTCAGGAAACTGGTGGAATCACCATCCCTGGAAGTGTTCAGAAAACATGTGGATGTGCCACTTGGGGACAAGATTTAGTGGTGAGTGAACATGGCGGGTTTAGGTTAATGATTGGACTTGATGATCTTAGGTCTTTTCCACCCTGAAGAATTCTATGATTCTATGACCCCTGCATACCCCAGGAGAAGCAGTAAATCCTTGCTGGCTCTAGAGGACAAGGGTGCAATGGGACTTGGGCAGGTAAGGTCAGGCACCTCCCAACCCTCCAGCAGCAGGGCTGCAGTCTTTGTGAGGGGCAGTTATGGCACAGCCTTCAGCTCAAGGCATGTAGATCCAGGAAGCCCGGACTTTCTGAGCAATCTCCTTTTCAGTCTCTCCTGCCTTCTCTGAGGGTTTTAAAAATCTACCTTTCCAATAATCGAGAGTCGTAGTCTTTCCCCTTGTGCTTCCTCCCCTATCCTACTCCAGAAAAAAAGAGTTGCTTGACCTCACTGGCGAACAGCCTCTCATAAATCCCCACGGGCCAGATAATTTGGTATTTATTGCCCACTTTACCCCACCAAATATCTTCACATTACTCCAGTTACTTACTGGCCTGACTTTTGCTGTCCATTTTCCCATTCATACCCTTCTAGCGAAATATTTATCTGAGGCCTTTCACATGCATAAAAATCCTTGATGTAGATACGTGAGTTTTGAAGAAGTCCATATCCTCTGCTTTGGGTCTGGTTTTTGGTCCTCTTGACTTGGACTTCTCTGTAACAGGAATCTGTGTGCAGAGGAATCTGTGGCTATTGGGTTGCCTCCTGCCTCTGCTAGCGGCATTACTTGAGGCAACAGCCTCTGAATTTAGGAGGCTTAAACGTGTCCTTTTCTGGATCCGTCCTACCACGTCATTTTTTGTATGTGAAGTTGTTTATTTGGCTAGATGGTGGCAGTCTCTGGCTTTTGCTATCTCTGCAGACGCATATGGTCCTGCTGATAGTCGTGCGTGTCTGCCTCAGATTTGCGGGCGACAGTGGCATGTGCAGAAAGAAATGGGTGGAGTTGGCCGCCCTGTACGGCCTGCAAGGCTCTGCAAAATCCCTATCTGTGGGAATTGCGAGTCAGCTCTTATCAGTCACGTCCCGATGCAGTGAGTTGTAGAAATCAAATTAGCAGACAAGTCAATTGCTTACGTCAGTCAGAAGTTTTGCAGTGGGGATGATGTTATAGCCCAGGGCCCCTCACTGGGTAGCCTTCCTGGGTTTGATTACAAGGGCTGTAACAGATGAAAACCTGACAGTGCAGTTTCATTTCTGTCCTGCTTTTTGGTTTTCCTTCTTTCTTGCTCATTTTTTTCTCACTGTCATTTGGGGCAAGCAGAGCAGAGAATCTATCTTTGCTATAAGGTAAAGAAAGCTCTGCCCTGTTATTTTATAAAACAAGTTGTTGTGACATACCATACGGTTCCTCACATCACTCAGTAGTTCATTAGTCTGTCATTGTACAAGCATACTAAAGGACAAGCTAAAAAACACAAGACACTACAACAGTCCATTAAAATTCATATAGGATATCAAATATTCAAAATAAGGGATGTAAAAAGAAGCCGTTTGCTGTAAATACTAGTACCTGTAGCTGCATAAGCATAATGAAGAAGTGCTGTGCACCACCAAGCTGCGGACTGGTGCTGACAAACGCACAACTGGCTGGGAATCCCTGCAGTTATTTATTTCCAGAGAGCTGCTGCCACTTTAGGAAAAGGTCTCCTTCAGAAGCTCCAGCCTGTCATGTGAGTCTCTTCTCCTAAACAAATACTGTGGCTTACTTGAAACTGGAGGCAAGATCAATTACTTTCAAGCTCTCAGTGTCATGGAGCAACAAGACACGGAGTTACTCATTTCTTGTGTCCAGGGCAAAAGCAATGGACCTCAGGCTTAACATTTTGGAGGCCTTTTAATTTTTTTTTCCTGTACTGCTTTCCCTGGAGTATTAACGTCATATGTCATTATATCCTTTAGTAATTCTTAACTTTCTTCAAAACTGAAAATGCCTGTATTAGCAAAGTGGGACTGAACTTCCCAAGCAGAGGCAAAAGGCAAACTTTTAAGGGCAGGCCTTCTGAATAAGAGCTTCAGAGCTCCCATTAGAACTTTCAGCAACAAATCCCAAATTCAGTTTCAGTTTCATCCCACCTTTTGGATTAATATCTAGCCTTAAATGAAAAAACTTAGAGCAATGGAGAATCCACCGCACCTTTAAGTGTGTTTCCCAGAAGGTTAATTGCCTTTGCTGCTACTGCATACACGGTATTCCTGCTGTAGTTTTAGTTTCCAAATACTTGGGCTTTGTAAAGGCTTTGTCTGCTATTAATACAGTCCCCAGCCTCCTTTACCCAAATCTATAATAAATTAGTTTTCAAGGCTTTTTTCTGTAGCGATTCTAAAAATAATTTCTTATTGGAATCCAGTTGAATCCAAGGGAAGCAAGGTGATAATCGAATGATGTCACCCTCACGTCTTGCACTGCATCTCGCTGCCTGCCAAAACTAGCAACTGTTGCTATGTACCCAGGGGAAGGTGATACTCCCAGCCTTTTCTTGGTGCTGGAAAGCTCTCCTTTCCAGTGCTTGTCAGGCCTCTGGGAGCTGCTGATGTCTGTTCCAGGCTTTTCATTCTGCCCTTATGTGTTGGGATAGTCATGGAGGAACGTGGATTGTGTCCTGTAGGATGCTTTGAATTTTTCCTGCTCCTGAAGAAGACCATTTCTCAAAGCTACAGAAAATCTGGAAGACTGATGTGATTTAGCCCATCAGGTGCCTGTATTGCAGTGCTTGGGCTGCAGGGTGGAGACCTTGCTGCAGCATATGTGGTGATGTTCGAGACTCTGTGCATAAAGACAGTGGCATGATACCATGACATTTCTCAGAGAGTTTATTTCCTTTTCTCAGTAGTGACCCTGCAAACTTGGCTGATGGTGGGACTCATCCTCCGACTTTTCCCTGGGTACCCCCTGAATTTAAAAATACCCCACCAGGAGAACAGGGCTCATTGTCGTTTGACATGTGGGGGTCCGGAAATTCTTCAATAGCAAGCCCAATCCTGTTGTTAGCAGTAGGTAGGTGATGTAGCGGGTTGTCTTCCTCTCTAGTAAAGGTCAGCGTGAACTGGGGGATTCAGTATGTAGCAGGTGATGTTCAGAACATCGCAGGGACTGGTTGTCAACAAGACTAGAGCTGTGGATCTTTTTTTCCCCTTGCTGTCCTAGCAAAACATGCTGTTGGGGTGTTCCAGATCTTATCTTATCTGTTGATAAGACTTACAAGACTTCTTACTGGCAGTGTGTGCTCAAGAAAGGGTAGGACCTCGTTCTGATGAGGATGTGGTAACTATTAACACTTGCAGGATTTCAACTCTGATTACCTCCTTTTCATTGGCACTGCTCCTCTGTGGGACAGAATCTTGGGTTTGCAGAGACCTCTCCAACACACCCAGTGTCACACTGACCTCTCTCAATCTGGGACCAAGCAGACAGGCCTGGCCTTACTCCCCTGCATTGGCCATGCTGTGTGCTTGGAGTCACCAAATGTTGTGCCCTCCTCTGGCTCTTCCAGCTGGCCCCTTCCCCAGCAGGAGGGGAGCTGCAGGTGCTGGACTTCTCCTTGCCTGCTTTTGTCCCCAGATGACTTCTGTGCACCTAGAACTCAGGGTGGAAACCTGGGAGTGAAACAAGACAAATGTTTATAACACTCCATCCGGTTAGTGCCAGCGTGTCTTGGCAGCCACTCCCTGCCCTGTCTGCATTTAAAAGTGATTGCTTACAGTTATTTGTCTTCATTTTGCTATAGTTGTTATCTAAACATGCAAGCTCTGTGTTTTTGGGTAGTGTAAGGGGGCTGGATTGCAGGCAGCCTGAGATACGATCCTGGTTTTATACAGGACTGTATTTTCTATTTCAAACATGCATGGCTGCAAATAGCATTGTACCCAGTTCCAGCAATGTCCTAATTCTGTGGAGGGAGTGGGGGGAGAGGAGGGGCACAGAAGACGACAGCACTCTGTGCTCACTGGCTGGTGTACCAGAGTGATGGGGTAAGGCTGAAGCATCGAGGCATTTTATGGCATTATAATTCCCAGGGACTCTTTCCCAGCTATATATACTGTCCCAGTATATAGCAGCAATCCTGAGCTAATTGACATGTAAGTGCCACAGGGGAGTAAAGTTATTTAAAGTTATTAAAGTTATTTTGTCTTTCATCAAGTGAAAAAACCCGAAAGTTATCTAGGTGGAAAAGACCAGAGGAGGAAAAAACCAGCAGATTACCAAACTGTGACTCATTCAGACTAGCTTGTGAAAGTATCTTGAGGTCATCTTTCCTGAAAGCCTTTGAAATTTGAAGACTATGGACTCTTGTCTCTTGGCACTCTAACTGATTCCTCCTCCTTCTCCTCCTCCTCCTCCTCCTCTTCTTCCTAGCAGGTTCTGCCTAACAGTTGCCTTTTTTCCCCCCACTTTTAAATACCCTGAATCACAGAGATTGCTCATTTTCTTCAGTCAGGTCTAAAACCTTAAGGACTGTGTTGAAGTTATGAAGAGGACAGCATGTACTGGGTGCTAGAGCCAAGGGAGGGAGAGTGGGCAGAGGGAAGAGATGACCCTGCTTCCAGGCTTTGGTCCTAATCCTGCAAACTTTTTCTCGTGTGAATAGTCCTGCAGAGGTCAGCCAGACATTTCGCATGAACAGCGATTACTTGCTATCTGGCATCACGCTTGAACTATGCTTAAAGTATTTATAAAAACATGGCCAGAGTTTGTGATAAGGTGTGGATAGGGTGCTTTAGGCCAAATGGATGGGGAGTGTTCTGAAGACGTGTGGGATTAATTAAATAAAAATTTTTTTTGTTTGGCAGTCATGGGTGAGTACGGCTAAACTCTAGAACTCAGAGAAACTGTCTCCCTAAAGAGAATATATAAGTGCTGGGGCACCACTGTCCGACATGCACTCCCTGGCATTGCCCTCAAGGAGGAAGGTTCGTCCAAGCGCGCGTGATCTTGCCAGGAATTCTCTGCCCAGGTGGCCCAGCTCCCTGCATGCCAGTATCTCTTGTGCACTCCCGTGTTTGGCACTGCTATCAGATCAGGAGGCAGTGTTCCGAACCACCCCGCGATCATGTTGCATTGGTGATTACATTGTTGGCTCTTGCAGTGGGAACCATTTGTTAGGGCCTGGAGGCTCAAAGCAGCTCACCCAGTGCAGCCCCAACCCAGGGCTGTTGCTGACAAACGTGACCTTATGGAAACAAACAAAAATTTCACCCTGTTTTCCCCTAATGCCTTTTGACTACATGTGGGGTCTCTGAATACAGAAGGCCTTGTCAGGTAGCTGCAGTTGGTTTCCTGGAGAATCAGCTTCAGTCCTTACTGTTCTGCTGGACAGACACTTTCTAGCATATGCATGTATTAAGGTACTTCACTAAAATGTGACTTGGAAGTGACATGGGGTCTGCAGCATTAGAAAAAAGATGCTCCTCTGTACACTCAGCTTTAAGGTTTCTTGCCATCCTGACTTCAATTGCTTTTGACACACTTATTTAAGGGCAGTGGGGTGAGCAGGACAGCTCTTCACTGTGAGTTAAACAAGAGGAACCCAAGTGCTGCCTGCTCCGGCCCATGCAGGCAGAGTGCCACAGGGGCAACAGCTGATGAATACAGCAGCTGCTGCAGATGCAGGAAAGGACAAATACCCAGCTGCTCCCTCCTGCTGCCTTCCCCCTGTGTGGACAGCATAGCTGTTTGTCCTGCTGAATCCTTGTGTGGCGATCACAACCTGTCTCCCCGAAGACCCAGAGCATGGTGAAAGGCTGGGCTGCCTCCCAGCTTCTTCCTCCTTATTTATGTGCCACAGGAGGAGAAAACCTAGATGGAGACAGGTTGTCCAGGGTCATCTTGTTGTAGTTATGATGATGGCAACAATTTATAGCTGAAGCATTTGGTTTGTTAACCTTATAAACAGATGCCATTAAATACTCCCCCTCCTCAGGGGAAGTAGCCTAGTTTCTTCTTCATTTTCCTTTTCTTATCCCTGTTTTAAATGACTTAGCTGTCACTCTCTTGCAGAAGGGCTGCTGGTGTCATAGGTGTTGTTGGATGGAACCAAGAACCCATTTCTGCTGAAAATAATTAATATGGTGCATTTTCACCTCAAAAAGAGCCTACAAAATCATTAGAAGGTTTTCATTAACTTTTGCAAGCTTTGAAACTTGCCTGTGAATGAAAATGAAAATTTCTTTTTGTCTCCTCTGGTATATCCTTGTCAACAAGGCAAAGTCTGGCAAAGATCGATGCATATCTAACCCTACACATTCCTGTTCAAGCACACAAAGTAGTTCACCTGCATTTAGATACATGCAAAAAAGCCTTTGCAGGTGAGAATCTCACTTTGCAACAGGGCATGTGAGCAGATCCTGTGAAGAGAATTAGTTTCCACTAGCTCTGAAAAAAAAGTCAGACGGGAGACAAGTGCAGACTCTTCTATCTCGTTAATTTTTCCATTCCCCAGAGCTAGTTAGCTCATTTTATACTTTTTATATTTTATACTTTTTATATCAGCTCATATTAAAAAGTATTAGGAGACCTATCATAATGTATGCACATACATGTCTCTCAGGGTGCTTCCCTTTTGAAGGAGGGACAATATCCCCATAAGTATTTGCTTGCTCTTTTTGGCCTCATCTATTCAACTGCAACTTAAAAGTGCTTGTTTCTTGTGTACTTTTGTTACTAAAATGATGCCTGGCATACTTAGGAGGCCTTGCATTCTTGAGCTATGAATACTGTGAACAGTGTCATAAGAAAAAGGAGGTGTACAAAGGCATCATCGTTCTTGGCATTGTCCTTTAAAATTGACCCTGTGTCTTGAACATGTCGGTGTTGAAAAAGGGCTTATTTCAAGCACTAGTTCCACTAATATAATTCAACATTTTCCCCCTTAAAGCAGGGGTGCCTGTGAAGTGACACCATCTCAGGGTAATGAGGAGTTGCCTCAGTGCCTGTCCTGAAGGGCAGGGAAGGCAAGGTTGGTTTGTGCTACAAATGAAACTGAAACAAGACTCTTGATTTCATGTTTCTTTATGGAATTAATGCTTCTTTGTCTGCCTATAAACTTCCAAATGCAAGTGTCTTCTGTTTGTGCAGTCCTTACCACACTGGGAGCTCAACCAGACTGCAGGGGTCTTCTTGTTACAGTACCTGATGATGACCCTTGCTGCTAGCACAATCCAGGTCCCAAAACCCATTGCCTTGTGGCTCCATAAAAATGTCCGGGTCTATGTACAGAGCGATACAATGTCTCCAGCATGGCCTGAGTGTTGGCTTCAGGAGGGATTGCTTAGGTGTACGGGATCAAATTGGGAACATGAAAAGGCTGCTATTCAGGCTCTGGTGTGGGGGTGGGGCATGAACAAAGCATCCTCAAGTGCTGAAGTATTTTGACACAGCCTAGCTTTAGGCTCAACATTCAGCGTTTGTGATTGTGATTGTATTGATGACAGTAAACTTACTGTCTTAAAGTAGGTAAACAGCTTAAAAAAAAAAAAAAAAAAAAAAAAAAAAAAAAAAAAAAAAAAAAAAAAAAAAAAAAAAAAAGACTTTCATACCTGTGCATTTACCTTGATTGTGAGGTTTCTGGGATGGTGTTGCTGCCAGTTACATGTGAAACAGGAATGTCCTGCTTGCTGTAGCAATGGGCTGATTCACTGGCAGCATAATAGGTGTCATACTCCCTTTTGTCAGCTCCTTGGGTATATTTTCCCCCTGCAGTAAACAAAAAATAAATTTTAAAAAATCCAGTAGAACCAGTAACATACTCATACTCAGTAGAACCAGTAACATAACCTCATCTGAGTGAGGTGAGGTTCAATGAAAACTGAAACAGCTCATAAATGGGGTTAGGTGAGGCTGGGATGAATCCAGAGGGGTAGAGAGAAAGCTTAGTGTGAGTGAGGATGAGCTCCCTGAAGCTACCATGCCCTGGGAGGCACCAAGAGCGACCACCCCAAAGCAGCCACCGTTCCAAAACCTTCTTGTTGGAGGGTGAGATCCACCTCCACCAGCGGAGAGGGTCAGGCACTCTCAGAGGAGAACAGGAAGACAGGCAGGTGGGCTTATTTGTTGGAGGCACTCATTTCTCCCAGCAACTGCCAAGGTTGGCTGGTGTCACTAGCTCAGACATCAGGGTCTGACCTGGAGCTGCCCAGATTTTAAGTCTGTAAAAAAGCTTTTTCCATAGGCAGAAAAAAAGAATCAAATGCTGTCAACTTGGAAATTACAGCCAGGGCATCAGAGTGTGGAAACTAAAGCCATGTGCCTGAGCAGTGAGTTTATGGGCAGAGCTGGTTTTAGGGCTGGGTGTCCTGATGCAATGCATCAGTGGAAGTCAGATTAAAGAATGGTCTGGGAAAAGACTTCTGAAGTAAACCCACCTCACTACTGTTCATATAAAAATGCTGAGGAGATGGTTATTTTTGTCCACCCATGTCGTCTGGCACAGCATGAGCATTGTTTGGGTATACATGAAGCAAGTCTGTACAATTTTTCAAATATGCTCCTGAAGTGCAGTGTTTAAAATACGTTCCCCAATGCAGAAGAAAAATGTAGGAAACTACAAGAAACCAAGAGGCTAGGAGGACCCACGTGTTATTCTAAGGACAAAAGCAGAATGTACATCAGAATACATCGAAAGGAAAACTGATCACTTTCTCCTTTCAAAAGGCATTAATATTTTATAGCTGCCATTACATTTTGAAGAGCGCTCAGGTATTTATTGGTAGTGCCGTGTAGCTACCCAGTCCGGAGTCATGAAGGAGGAAATACCTGTTTTTCAAGTTGATGTGTTCACTTATCCCTCATCTCCTAATTCACACCCTGTCCGCACCAGCGCTGCAGTGACTTGGTGAATATCTGGAGTCACAGTTCCCACACCAGCTGCCCTTCGGGAGGCTCCCAAGGGGTTTTTGCCCCTAAAAGCAGCAGGTCAGACAGAGTGAGAGCCGCACTTTGGTGCATCCCCAGCTTCCCCCGGTGCTCAGGTCTGTGGAGCAGGACCATTCCCCTTTGCCACCTCAGCAGCCAACTAAATGCATCGTATTTTAAAATGCACTCTTTTGGTTTTAAATCAGATAGTATCTTATGGTTCAGTAATAAAATAATTATGTGATTAAAATAGCACAGGAGAGGGGTCCTGTTTCGGATTAGTCTACGTAGCAGAAATGCTGGGGACTGATTTGGAGGTTGCTCGAAGGCTTTCTCATGAGAAGGTCTCTGGCACTTGTGCTGGCTTTTGAAGGGCTTGCTCAGGCCTGATCAAACTCGGTCAGGCAACAACGTATATCAGATCTATTCCTCCCTTCAGTCACGTGTTAGCCGTAACTGTCACCAGATTTGCAATTTAATGTGTGCAGCTCAACGCTTCCAATTAGTCCGGGCCGAGTGTTTAACAATCTATTCATTTCGGAGCTAGCGCTTCACGGAGCTGCGGGCAGGGCAGCCTTGCAGTTGGGGGCATCAGGAGCCCTTGAGGGCTGTCCTCACACACACGGATTTTGCTCTTCCCCTACCACTGTGTGGTGGAAGTTACTGCTGGTTTAGTTGCATTTCGCAGGCTTAGGAAGTGTTTAAGAAACGATCAACACATGATTGCAAAAACATTTCAAAAAATAAAGATTTATAATAGGTGATTCAGCAATGAGAGGCTTTTGTGATCTTCCATGGGAAGCTACTATTTTTAGTGAATTATTATAAGCAGTAGCATCACTCACATTTATTTATAAAGGCATGAAAGAACGCCCATACGTGTTTCTAAATAGTCAGCGTATAGTAACGACCATATGCTGAGAATGAGAAAAAATAGAATTGAGCATTCTGGTTTCCACAATGCTGCGTGAGAGTTGTGCTGGGATCTTTGAATCTAAGAAACAAAAAACAGAGGGATTTTTTTTTTCCTTTTTTTTCTAGTTCTTCTTTCTAGCAATACAAACCCAAAGCCTTCCCAGTGAAAGTCTGCCTCACAGTAAAATTGCATTGTTTTCTTTGAGGCTTAGCTGGGTGACCACTGAGGTTTAGGAGGACTCTTCCAGTAGCTTCAGCATCTGGCAGACTGGGGCTATGCTGACAGGGGTAGCTATTTTTATAAGAGTTACTGTACGTATAGGGTTCAGGTTGATTAGTTGTGAATGCTTGCATTTCTCCTGGGGCTCCACGGCATGGAACAGGAGAAATGCAGTGATGCTGTGCTGAAGGGATTCCACAAATAAAGCATGGTGTCATTGCCAAAGTTTCTACAGTGGAAACACTTTAAATGCTGGGGCTTGCCATTGGGGAGGTGAGGAGGGGGGGAAGATATTGTCTGCTGGTGATACCACCCTGAACAGAAGTTAGAACTGATTTGAACTGACTCTGCAAAGACCCAGCTGTGTGTGTCCATTGCAGCTTTTTTGCATTCAACTTCTTGGGTTTAAGTTCACTAAGGGGCAGTGTCTTTCACTTTCTTGCTGACGGTGTTTGTTCATGTCCCAGTCAAACTTGCAACGAGATGCCTTGGGATTTTCATAAATTCAGCACCTTACGAGACCAGTGCCTCAAAGTAAACTCTTACTCTTAATTAAGTTAAATCTCTTGATTGAAATCAACTGTGTTGAATTTTGGGCAGCTGTGATACGAAGCAGGTGGAAGGGAGTGAAAAAGGTGGCTCTTTGACAGGGTGCTCTAGCAACCTCTCAATGACAGTGCCTTCCTCTTGATTCCCAAATCCTATTTTAATGTGGAAAAGAATCGCTATAGCATGCAGAGGCTAACACTTTATTCTTTAGGGGGTTTCCTATGGCAGAGAGTGCCAGGGTACATGGCTCCTGACACTTGGAGGAGTTGCTGGAGAGCCTGACCTTGTTCTTGCTCTGCAGCTGCATTAGTTAAAGTATCAGCATTTCCCTCACTCTCTGCTTCCTGTCTCCCAACACCCAGTGGAAAAAAATAAACGACAACTGGCATGCGCTACTCACAGCAAAACAAATGTTATTTATTAGAGTCCTCATGTGGTCAGAGCATGTCTGACTGTAAAATAACTGGAGATTTTTCTGCTAACTGGAAGCATGATGCTCTGAGGCAATTTCCAGGCAGTGTATATTTTCAGCTAGCTTTTATTTACGTCAGTTTTCAGATTTGCAATATCACTGTTTGCAAAGAGTGAGGCAGCGGTTGTTTTAGCTAAAAAGTTTATTTTTTTCCCTTTTTCTTTTTTTTTTGGGGGGGGGGGTAAGTTTTCAAGTTGTGATTCAGTTCCCATGCTTTGAGATGATTTCGTGTTCAAGAAGGAGGACATAAGCCTCCTTGGCAGGCAGGTCATTCGCCGCCTGCCCTTGTGGCCAGCGCGGCTGGGGTGGTGGGAAGCGCGGTGCGCGAGTCAGGGAGGGTTTGTTTTTCCTCTGCTAATCACCCTCCCCTGTTGTAATTTGGCACGGGATGGAGGCAGATCTGTATACTGCTCTCCTATTTGAGCTAGCACATTTCGGAGGATAAATCTTTGCCAGACTTAATGTTCTCCCAAGGAGCTTAAATCCCTGAAGACTCTACTCTTCTAGGGTGAGGGATGACGAGCAGAGATGCAGGCAGAGGGCTGATTACAGTGGAGGCCACTTCTAGCTCTTCCCCTACCACTAAGATAGAAAAATCCTATGAAGGAAGGATGAGGAGAGGAAACCACAGAGCCACCTTCAGATGCTGAGCTGACTTTTTCCCCCTAAATCTGTGGGATTTTTTTTTCCCCTTTTACTGCAGGAGGGCATGCTTGTGTAGGCCTAGCCTGTGTCATCTCAGATATCCTTTCCAGGACTGTGAGGACAGTGGCCTTCACCAGCTGGGTGCAAAAGGAGGTATCCAGCGGGACTCTGGTACCCGCTCACCACCTTCTTCTGCTGAACATCTGGTGGGATTTTTGGGAGCTGCCTTAGGAACTTGCAGATGATATCAGATGTGAAGCATCAAAACCACCTGGGTGCCAGAAAATATTTCTCTTTCTGTGTGTAATTTTCGTAATGCTTTTTTTCTTCCTGCAACTTCCATAATTTAGGGAAAAAATAGCAATCTGGAATACATCATGCTTGATGTAATATGGAAAAAGATATATATCAGTATAACATGGCTGGATAGATATTGTAGGAGAGCTCTCTTTATGTTTTAGTTCTTGCTTTTTCTGCATCTGTGGAGTGTCCTCACCGCTTTATTAAATTATATACATTTTTTCTGGTTTGCAAAAACTCAGGGAAAAGAAGAAGAAATTCTGAAACATCTTTGGGTTTGAGATTTCAAAGTTTCATGAGAAGAGCAGCACTGCAGCCTTACAGAGCTAGGCAGAAAGGGACTGTATGGAACCAACAGATTGATGCGTCCTAAAGATTGACTTGCCTAGGCTTGCCAGTCCCTTTCATCAGGAATTCCTACAAACATGCACACAGTTGGCAACTTTAATTATTTATGATTTTGAAGCCACTGCATCTGTTTTCTTGTTTACTTGTAATTGAATCTCCTCGAGGACTTTAGAGCAAACAAAATGTAAAGCATGTAAAATGTGATTGTCCCGCTCTGCTTGGCATTGGTGCTGCCTCACCTTGAGTACTGTGTGCAGTTTTGGGCTCCACAATATAAGATAGATGTAAAGTGATTAGAGAGTGCCCAAGGGAGGACAACAAACATGGTGAAGGGCCTTGAGGGGAAGCCGTATGAGAAGCAGCTGAGGTCACTTGGGTCTGTTCAGCCTGGAGAAGAGGAGACTGAGGAGAGACCTCATTGTGGTCTTCAACAATGATCACGAGGGGAAATGGAGGGGCAGGCACTGATCTCTCCTCTATGGTGACCAGTGACAGGACTCGAGGAAATGGCATGAAGCTGGGTCAGGGAGGACGGATGCCAGGAAAAAGTTTTTCAGCCAGAGAGTGGTTGAGCACTGGAACAGGTTCCCCAGGGAAGTGGTCACAGCACCAAGCCTTTCTTAGTTCAGGAAGCATTTGGACAACTCTCTCAGGCACATGGTGTGATTCTTGGGGTGTCCTGTGCAAAGCCAGGAGTTGGACTTGATCATCCTGATGGGTTGCTTGCAACGCAGCATATTTTATGATTTTACGAAAACTGGTTTGAAGCAAGTTTTGAGTTACTTCATAAGAAGGCACAGACATAGGTCTGGACAGGTGGGCAAGATGTGTTGAATTATTCACAAACTCCAGTTTCAACAACAAACGAATGCAAAAAAGAAGTTGTTTGTTTCATTTTGCTTTTCTTAAAGAAATAAAATTTGGTGGAAGCCATCTGTAAGGGTGTTCACCCCGAAGGAGATTTGTGTGACAACATTTTGAGAAAGCTGGAAACTGAAATTCAAATGAGCAAGCAGAGCCATGGAGAAGACAGACTCCCTCTGGTCAGCCAGAGTCTGATAAGCTGGAGTTATTTTCATGGTTTCTTTTCAGTGATATTAGATCTGATGCCTTTCGCTACTGTGTGGCTACCAGAAAATTTCATATGGGGAAATTAAAACATTAAATATGTTAATACAGTATAAAATAAAGTCTTATTCTCCCAAGTGAGCATTAGCAGCATTTATGGATCTGCAAATAATGTTCGTTTTTCTCCCACCATATCCTAGTATCCCACTTGTTAAACAACTGCTTTTGATTTGTAGCCCTAAATTTACAGTTTAGGAGCCCGTATCTGAAATAACAAATTTGCCAGTCACTACAAAACACTGAAAGAAAAACAGACCAGTGTGTAACTTGGACTCAGCAGCCACCAGCTGCACCTCATCTTGCTAGTCTTTAGTTGGCTGTTTAATAAAAAAAAAAAAAGGCGGGGACTTTTAAGAGTCAAGTTACACAACTCTCATTTTATTTTTTTTTTCTAAGTGAGTGGATTCCTTGTTGCGTTGTTGAGGATGATAAATTGATACCACATGTTGCTTCCAGACAAAAAGGACTCTGTACTGCAGTGGAAGCACTTGCAGCTGGTGTCTGAGTTAGCGGATGGACTCCACAAGGTAAACATGGCTTGGAAGAGGCTGAAACAGGCACAGGGAAGGGGAGTTTTCTCCATTTTAAAGGCTCAAGCATTTGCTGCCGTTGCCTGACTGGGTCTGGGTGTTGAAATAACATGCAGTCTCAGCCTCCCTGGGAGACTGGTTCAGTTGTTTGTATCAAATGAAGGATATAGCCTTTTGGAAATGTTTGAGTGTCCTCTGTCAGCTTACCCTTTTGCAGTCTTAAAAAATATCAAGAGACACACGTGGTAGGACATGGTAGCTGATCTCTGGGGGCTTTCTTGGTGCAAATGTGGCTGAATCCCTCAAGGAGTATTAACTGAATAAAATGTGGTACAATGGATCAATATTTATTAAAGCTAAAACTTTGACCTTGAATTTGGGGAAAGTGCTGTAACCCCTCATGTTGCTGCCCTGGCTACTATGGGCACCCAGCTCACCCCTTCTCCTGGTGCTATCAGCCTAAGCCAAGGTAGGACAGCAGCCCCACTTGGCTGTGGCACTGCACTACCCTCTGCTCATACCACTTCCTCCCTGCCTCACGTATGTTCCTCTGCCCTGGGTCTTCCTTGTCTCCACAGACAGTCCTTCTTCCCCTCAGGACCACTTTTGAAGGGGACTGGGACCCAGCTGTCTGGCCTCAGGGCAGTACATGGTGCTCTTGATGTTATCTGCAGGAACCTCAGTCTTCTGGCTCTTAGCAGAGCGAATGGCATTCTTCAAGACCAGTATAAATAGTAACACTAATAAAGGGAGGAGCTCATCATGTTTCTTTTCTGCTCTGCTTATGTGCAGTCCATATGTTGTACCCATCGGTGGTATCTGAGCTGTCTGCAGCCTGGCTTGCATCTATCCTGTATATGTATGGTCTCCAGGACAGATGATGGAAGTTCCTTTATAGATCTGTTAAAGTTTCTCATTGCATTTTGGCATGGAAAAATGGGTTATGTTTCCATCATCATGGCCTAATTCATCTCCCACATAAATCAAAAACAAATCCCCATTATTTTCATCAGCAGTGGCTTCAAATGATAAACTGTGTTTTCTTTGATTCCCTGCCTCCTTTTTGGTTTGTTGCATGGACATATAATAGTAGTGCACATGGTTGTGAGCAACAGTTGTCCCAAGATATTTTCCTATAATTTAAGCAGATAGGAATATTTTTTGACAGCTCAGAAAACAGGTAGAAAATACAGTTATTTCCATCCAGATTGCAACCTGGTAGCACAGTGCAACAGCCTTTACTGATGTGAGTTGTCAATCCCTGTGGCTTCTGTAGCAAAACTTGCATGTGAAAGGATAATAGGATCCAGCCCTAATTTGATTTGGCAGAGCATCCAACAGAAGGAAAAACCAAGAAACTCAGATACTGTTGCCGAAGAGGTTAGCGGGGGAGGTTACATGAAAGAAGTGGGTTTTAAGGCAGTGTTTGAGCAGAGGGTGGATACAGGGTACACAAAAATAAATTGGCCCATAATTATGCTTAAGAAAACAATCTTCCTACAGAAGAAAAGCAAAATAAAACAGAAGCAGGAGTATAAGTGGCATAGTGCTAAATGTAAAGGAAAACAAACTGCTTGGATTTTTTATAACCACCAATTTTCAATGCGAAAGGATTATTACATTCTTTTATTACTTGTGTAAAACCAACACTGAGCAAAAGATATAATAAGAAGAAAATTACACATGTGCACATACATATCCACACATGCAGGAGTCCTCATCCTGAAAGGTGCCTCAGTCTCACAGTTTTACCATTTAGGATTTTTCATGGGTTTAGGCCAAAAAGTTTCATACTATGGATAACCACCATCAGAAATAAGCTCTTTAATGAGAATACTACCGGCTGGAAACTGTTAGCTGCTGGTGTTTTGGCTGAATGTTTTTATATCTGAAGCTGTGTGTGGTACACTGTGCACACCGCCTTGGGTGTTTCTTTTCTGTGTTTTCTAAGATATATTTTTCATTAGCAAGAATCACGATGCTATGTATTCTTATACCCAGCATTTTTAGGTGGGGAACAGCATGGTTTATATAGCTCTTGGATGGCTTGGGGTGGTGGTCTAGCCCTGACTGTCCTCGGCCTGCTGCCAGCTCTTTCTGAGGAGAGATCCCCATGCAGATGTTTTCACGTGTTTGTCCATGAAAGTTATGGGGAATGGATATGAGAGCTACCTGCATTGATGCAGTCCAAGGTGGAATATCAGCAAAGGTTATTTAAAAAAAAACAAAACAGAACAAAACCAAAAAGAGTTCTTCAGCCAGTTTTACAGGGAGAGAAACCTGAGCAAGTAAGCAACGGTGCCTAGTTATTAGAAGTTAGACCATTGCCAGACTCAAAATATAGTTAGAATGTCATCAGTTAAACAATAAAAAGCTCTTTCCTTCTTTAGACTGAAAAGCTATTATGGTGTGACTCAATTCACCATATTCTGATGGGATGATTGTGCCACAGAAATGGACAAGTTTATAGCTGAGGCACTGACTCGAACTTCTCTTGATCATGTCAGCAGAATCCGATCTGCTACTTTTTGTAAATTGTTTAAAACATAGCAGTTGCTATTTTGAACCGTGGTCCATATGATTTCTCTTTTCATGAAGTGATAATCACAGCCATGTCTGCTGTCTGCATGTGAGAAGAACTTCAGGCGTGTTTTCCATTTCTCAATCTGACAAAAACCACAATACTCAGTAGTGAGGGACAAAAAGGCATTTTATACTGAAAAGAATTATTTTAAAAAATGCTAGGCTGTATTTCTGTACACATCAAATATATTTCCGGTTTACTTATGTCAAGCATCCATTTATCCCAAGGATGCAAATGTTGAAGCACTTGTGAATGATGTCTTTGCCCGTTTAAATCTGGAATTTCTTCAGTGTTTTGTAAATGAAGGACACTTCTCCTGGATGATTTGATCATGCTATGCTCCTGTTGACTTCGTGTTTTTAAAGGACAGGACAAGTGTGATTTTATCCTTTTCATAGGTGTACCTGGTAATTGCACAAATTTAATAAAAAAGAGCGCTGCAACTCTTAGAACTTGCAGGAATAGCACAAGGGTTTTTTCAAAGGAATGTGGGATAGCTCCAAAAATCTTTTTTACTTCCTCGTTGGAAAAAAAGAACGTTTGTTTACCAAACCTGGAAGCATTCACACTAACAAATACTATTTACTTTCCCTTTCTTTGATCCATATTTTAAGCACAAGATGAGCAGGATGTGTGGAGTGGGATTTCCATCTCAGTTATTTTGGTTTAAATCTGGTGCCATTTCGCTAGGGGTACCATGGTCTGGTTTTCTCAGCTTCTTTCTCATTCTGAGGTGATTGTCATCGTTTTGAGGCAACGTGGTTTTGGATGGTAGATGTTGCTGACTAGTGCAAGCGGGTAGAATGCAAGGGCAGACTGTACGCAGGCTCCTCAGAGAGTACTCTATTTTGTAGCATCCTGTACAGCATGGAATACCTGACTGTGTACAGCAGCTTTATACAGTTCTGTATCCAGCAGCTTACAGGAACAGGGATATCGTTGCATAGTGTCACATCATGTTTTGAAGACTGTGAGGATACCAAAGTGAGAGGACAGCTGACCAGCTACTGAAGTACGGGCATAATTCTGGTGCCTCTAATCAAGAGACAAAGTATATCTCAGTCATCACAGAGTGCCTGTGGGAGAGGAGCAACAGCACTTGCAGTTTTCTCAAGAATTATTGTAACAAGTATACAGCATACGTGCCCATGAAGAATTAAAAAGACATTTGCAGAGGCTGTGATGAGTGTGACTACCCCTCCAGCCAGATTTTTGCTGTGCCTTTTCAGTTTTTATTTCAGGGAACTGATGGCAAGGTTACTGATAGCATAGAGGTTTGTCCTGAGTCAAAAGCAAGGGAGAAACATCTAGCTCCATGCCAGCAGGAATAGAGCTGTGTCACACTCTGTTCCTTAGGATGCAGCTTTTAGGAGTGTAGAGGTGGGCACCAGGAATGCACAGCTAGTTCAAGCTCGAGGAGTGCTTTACGGCAGCATGCTGGCATGCCACAGTCAAACTCTAGTCCTCCTGAAATCCAGCACTCTAGAAATCCATGGAGATATCCAGAAGGGTCCAATGCTTTTATTCATGTTGCTTTTTTCATGGGATGTTGGTTTAATGATTGAGATTTGGGTCATAAAAGAAGTGGGGTGCTGGTCTTGATGTTTTGTTTTGTTCCTTCCCTGCAGAATTCGATCCGGCACAACTTGTCACTCCACAGCCGATTCGTCAGGGTGCAGAATGAAGGCACTGGGAAAAGCTCTTGGTGGATGATCAATCCAGATGGTGGAAAAGGTGGCAAGGCACCCCGGAGACGTGCTGTGTCCATGGACAACAGCAACAAGTACACCAAGAGCAGAGGGCGGGCGGCTAAGAAAAAGGCAGCCCTGCAGACTGCCCAGGAGACGAGTGAGGACAGCCCTTCTCAGCTCTCCAAGTGGCCAGGGAGTCCCACATCCCGCAGCAGTGACGAGCTGGACGCATGGACAGATTTTCGCTCCCGTACAAATTCAAATGCCAGTACGATCAGTGGCCGCTTGTCACCGATTTTGGCAAGCACCGAACTAGATGATGTTCAAGATGACGATGCTCCACTTTCTCCCATGCTGTACAGCAGTCCATCGAGCTTGTCCCCATCGGTAAACAAACCATGTACTGTGGAGTTGCCTAGGTTGACTGATATGGCTGGGACAATGAACTTGAATGATGGACTGACAGATAACCTCATGGATGATCTCTTGGACAATATAACACTCCCTCCCTCCCAGCAGTCACCCACTGGAGGGATAATGCAGAGAAGCTCCAGTTTTCCTTATGGTTCCAAAGGTTCAGGGCTGGGTTCCCCGTCAAGTAGTTTCAACAACGCTGTGTTCGGGCCATCGTCCCTGAATTCCCTCCGCCAGTCGCCCATGCAGACAATTCAGGAGAACAAGCAGGCCACCTTCTCTTCCATTTCTCATTACAACAACCAGACGCTGCAGGATCTTCTCGCCTCTGATGCACTTAGTCACAGCGATGTCATGATGACACAGTCTGACCCACTCATGTCACAAGCCAGCACAGCTGTGTCTGCCCAGAATTCCCGCAGAAATATAATGCTCCGCAACGACCCCATGATGTCGTTTGCTGCACAGTCCAGCCAGGGGGGTCTGGTCAATCAGAACCTGTCCCATCACCAGCACCAGTCCCACAACTCCTCTCTCAGTGGCAGCCGTGCCTTGTCCAATTCCATCAGTAACATAGGCTTAAGTGACTCCAGCAGCTTGGGATCCACCAAACATCAGCAGTCACCTGTCAATCAGTCTATGCAAACACTTTCTGACCCGCTGTCAGGCTCCTCTTTGTACTCTTCTAGCGTGAACCTCCCGGTCATGGGACATGAGAAATTCCCAAGTGACTTGGACCTGGATATTTTCAATGGGAGCCTGGAGTGTGACATGGAGTCCATTATCCGCAGTGAACTCATGGATGCTGATGGGCTGGATTTTAACTTTGATTCCCTCATCTCAGCTCAGAATGTTGTCAGTCTGAATGTGGGGAACTTCACTGGTGCTAAACAGGCTTCATCACAGAGTTGGGTACCAGGCTGAAGGATCTTTGAGAGCAGGGAAAATGGGCAAACAGGTCAGTGCCCCATAGATGTGGTAAAATAATTGGTTGCTTAGTTTTATTGGAGTTCGCACAAACCCCTTAATAGTTAGTGCACACTAATAATATTAATTTGGCTTGTGATGGCTTGCTCCGTGTTTGTATGCAACAGGCACGACCAAGAAACGTGGAGATGTGGAGGGAAACGAGGCTAAGCTATAAAAGCTGTTCGACTGCAACACTGTCAGGACGCATCTGAGGCTTAGCGTCCTTCTTAATTTAGGCATGAGAAATGTTAATGACAAATCAGGCAAACCAAGGTGGAATATTTGTGGGTTTTAGGAATCACAGAGCTCTAACTCATCTTCTTTGAAGTCGCAACAGATGGATTCTTTCTTGCAGCCGATGCCAGATGTAGCCAAGCTGTGTTACACAGGGATGGGGCGAGGGGCTCTGCAGTCAGCGGAGCAGTGTTGCTGCGGGGAGGGAGAAGAGTGTCTTTGCAAGATCAGTGCACTCACTGGGGATTGGGGGTGCGGGACAGATCTAGACAGAATCAGAGTTGTACTGCTGCTGTGATAGAGCAATGCTAGCAAAGCTGTTTGTTTGTTTGTTTGTTTGTTTAAATTGTACTTCTTGTGGGGAGAAAAAAAAAAAAGGTAGCAAATGGAGGACTTATATATTGGAATAGCAAAGGTGAGATCCTGGAATCAGGAATTTCCTGGGTTTAATGTTTTAAGGAAGCAAAAATTGTTGTACTCCTTCCCCCCTGACGAGGGTAGATGTAATTTTCTTTTGGACTCCAGGAAGAGAATATCTGCAGGTTTGGGTTCTGGCATAGGTGCTTTTTAAATGTTAGCCTCGTCAGATTAAATTTTTTTCCAGATTGATCCGTTCTTTTCCATTGCT